>NC_090241.1:36898140-36930640 GCF_024489055.1 Chanodichthys erythropterus
ACACACACACTCACAGGCACACGCACATTTGCACAAATACACACACACACACACACTCTCACACACACACTCACAGGCACACACTCACACGCACATTTGCACAAATACACACACACACACTCTCACACACACACACACACACACACTCACACACACACACACACATGCACATTCGCACAAATACACACACACACACACACACACATGCACATTCGCACAAATACACACACACACAAGCACACACACACACACACATACACATGCACATTCTCACAAATACACACACACACTTGCACACACACACACACACATACACATGCACATTCGCACACACACATGCACATTCACACATATACACACACACACACACACATGCACATTCGCACACATACACACACACACACACTCTCACGCACACACTCACAGGCACACGCACATTCGCACAAATACACACACACACACACTCTCACACACACACTCACAGGCACACACACACACGCACATTCGCACAAATACACACACACACACACTCTCACACACACACACACATACACACGAGCACACACACATGCACATTCACACAAATACACACACACACACACACATGCACATTCGCACACATACACACACACTCACAGGCACACACTCATACTTGCACACATCCACACACACACTCTCACACACAACACTTGCACACACACACTTAATCACATACACATTCAATCACACACACCTACACACACTAACACACATACACATTCAATCACACACACACACACACACACACTCACACATGCACACATATCTACACACACTATCACACACACACTAACACACATACACACTAACACAAACACTCACACTCAATCACACACACACACACACACTCACTCGCACACATGCACATTCGCACACATCCACACACTCACACACATCCACACACACACACTTGCACACACACGCATACACGTACACACACTCACTTGCACATATCTACACACACACTCTGACACACATACACACACTAACACTCACTCCCCCATTCAATAACACACACACACACACACACACACACTCTCTTGCACTCATCTACACACACTCTGACACACACACACAAACACTCCCATTCAATCACACACACACACTCACTTGCACACATCTACAAACACACACTAACACACACACTCAAACTCACACACACACACAGCCCTAATGAACTACATCAGGTTTTCACACCCTCCTGCTCACAGTCAGTTGTCATTGTGTGTGTTTGTGTGTGTGTTTGTGTATCTGTGTGCAACTACGTGATAAAAAACAAAGCAAACAGCCAGATGAGAATTTTCGCACCACCTCAAATCAACACGAGCGGAAGATCCTCGGCCCTGCGAACATCAGAAGAGTTTGAATATTTTCACGGATCATTCGCCTCCACCAGTCGAGGGAAATCAGGGGTTAGTGCTCTGGAACAACTTTATATTTTTGGATTCAGCTTTGGAGTAATTGATCATCAAGACCATCATTCCACTGAAGTTCAGCTGTGCCACGTGACATGAAAAATAATAAATATATATGACATTTCAAATCCAGATGAACAGAAACACATTTCCTTAGACACATTGAGGATAAATGACATGAATCCACTGGAGAATCTGTCATTACTTCACATGTATGTAATATGTGATGAATAAAGAAACTCAAACTTTATAATAATCTTCTGAAAGTGCTGTGGACAGACAGTCTACTGTTCTGAATCTTTGTGATGTTTTTTTCTTTTTAAAGCTTGATTAAATTATTTCTGTCACAGAATAAAAAAAATGTAATTGCCACTTTTCATCTTGCAATTTTGAGGCAAAACATTTGGAAAAAAAAATTTTTTTTTCTCTGAATTTTGACAAACTCGCAAATAAAAAAAAAGACAATTTTGACCCTTTTTCAGAATTGCGAGTTTATATCTCACAATTCTAAGAATAAAGTCAGATTGGCAAGTTAGAAAATTATAATTGCAAGAAAACAGTCAGAATTGTAAGATAAAAAGCTGCAATTAGCTTTTTTATTCTGTGGGGGAAACACGCTTTCATAAATTACACATTTGGAAAAAACATGAGGGTGAGTAAATAACAGAATTTTAATTTCTGGCTGAACCATTCCTGTTAATGCATCTGTGTGTGTGTGTGTGTGTGTGTGTGTGTGTGTGTGTGTGTGTGTGTGTGTGTGTGTGTGTGTGTGTGTGTGTGTGTGTGTGTGTGTGTGTGTGTGTGTGTGTGCGCGCACAGAAGGAGTTGTGTTTGACCTTTGCTGTGCTGTAGAGGTGGCGTCTCTGACAGTGTGACAGAGAGACCAGCAGCCGCAATATAATGGATGAGCTCTCTCAAGGTTAACACCTCTCTCGCTCTCTCTCCTCTTCCTTCCTTCTTTCTATCATCCCTTTCTTTTCCTCCTCACTCACTGCTGTTGCTTTTGTACTGGCCTGGTTTTCCTTTTTACTTTTTACATCTTCCTTGTTTTTTCGACCTCAGACCCCCTCCATCTCGACTGCTTCCTTTGACTCACAGATTTCGCTTGCAACTTGCATTGCACTAATGCATTCAAAGCAGTAAACATTTAATCAGTTCATGAATTCCCTGGGAATCGAACCCATGACCCTGGCGTTGCTAGCGCCACGATCAACTGTTTGCGCTAATTTAGTATTCAGAAGTACATCTTTATAATCACATTTGACAATACATTATTAATGTGGTAATTTACATATGCATGAAGCACAGTGATGCTGCCACAGAATGATTAAAATATTCATATATACGCTGAACTCAGGCCACGTTTTGTCTTTAATATCAACTCAATGTGTTTGACAGACATATATTATGTCATACTGTAGGTCATGTCTCATTTTCACAACTAATATTTTTGTTTTTTGTTGTTGGTTGATTGATCCACTGAACAGACATTCAGTAAAGTCTAAAACTAATATATAAATTAACTTTTCTGCAACTGAAAGAGATAGATGAGATAGATCTCTGGCTCAATGATAACAATATATGCACTGAATTTGGTGCATATAGGTAAAACTAACCTAAATCCATCACTTCAGTCAAAAGGTGGCACTATAAAGCCCCTCCTCCCTGCCCATTTCTAAGGCTTTGCCCATGTTTCCTGGCCGACAACTCTGATGTGTGTGTCAAGTTTCAAGTAATTTGAAGCATGCTAAGTCTCAAAAACACCCAAAAAGAATATTTGTTGCTATGGCAACAGTATTTAAGATATCAAGAATCCTTTCGCAGTCTACATCTGTCATGTCTTGACATTCTGACAAAGTCTGAAGCAAATCGGGTGAAAAAAAGAGGGCAATTTAAAGGGATTTTGAAGGTGACACTTCCTGCTGCCAGTTGGTGGCGCTATGACTCACAATAGTCATATCCATGTGATCGGCCTCCTACAACAAACACACAGCTGAAATTTCATCAAAATCAATCAATGTATGCAGAAGTTATCCGTTTCTAAGGCTTTGCCCATGTCTACTGCCCGACAACTCTGATGTGTGTGTCAAGTTTAAAGCAACTTGAAGAGTCTTAAAAACACCCAAAAGGAATATTTGTTGCTATGGCAACAGTACTTAAGATATCAAGAATCCTTTCGCAGGTCTACATCTGTCAGGTCTTGACATTCTGACGAAGTCTGAAGCAAATCTAAGAGTCTCAAAAACACCCAAAAAGAATATTAAAGTTTGACGTGTTGCTATGGCAACAGTGTTTAAGATATCAAGAATCCTTTCGCAGGTCTACATCTATCAATTTCCTGCTGCCAGTTGGTGGTGCTATGACTTTGACTCATAACAGTCAAATCCATGTGATTAGCCTCCTACAACATACACACAGCTGAAGTTTCATCAAAATTAATGTATGTCGAAGTTATAACACACTTCCTGTTTCCCTTTTTTCGCCATAAATCCATTGCCTCGCCACAACCAAACTGTTTGAGATATAAAAATCTTGCAATTTTGCATCCTCAATGTCATGACTTCATGCTGACCAGGTTTGGTGGCAACCGGATGAATCCCCTAGGAGGAGTACATCAAGTTCCAGAGCATGCGTTTTTCAAACAACCCATAATAGCCGACTTCCTGTTGGGCGGAGCTAATGACATGCAATGCAGATGTTGGTCCTAACTGTATGAAGTTACTGTAGGTGGAAAGGGTTGCACTACAGAGCCCTTCAAATACAACCATATAAAAGGGTGTGCCAATGCCAACAATGTGTTAATCTATTGCACAACAGCTGATCGCTTAGTCATTAATGGCATTGTTAGCACCACTGCTAAGCGTCGTGCTAGGCTAGCTGTGAGTTGAAGCCGCTTGCGTCTGTGACAAACAACATTCGTTGCTCATCCATCATAAGTGCCAAACTTAGACATTCATTACAGAGTTTGCCGATCTTTGCTGTTCTCCTCGCCGCTTTTCACTTAATCTCTCTAGAGAACCGTGCCGCCCTTTTTCTGCCGCTACTGATGCTGGAAAGATGCTGAACAGCAGTAAAGGAAGCACTACATTAATTAAATGCAGAAATTTGCCTCACTCTATTTTGTTGCTGAGAAAGAACTGCTAAGATTGATGAACTTCTCTGAGATTCAAGAGCGCTCCGCTAGTCTCAAATCGGAGCTTAATTGAGATGGAACGTCTATTAGGTGAGCCGCATACATTACAGTGTCAAATCTCTGTATTCTAATCTCGCCTCCCTTATTTTTTCACTTCACTCTTTGGCTCTGAAAGCTCTCGCCTTCTTTATATGCGGTGCTGAGGTTAAGGCACGTGCCGTGTGATGAACATGCTCTCGGGCGCAGGGGTCACAAACACAGTCTCCTGAGACTGCAAGGGCTTCGTCTTTGGCAAGGTTGTTTTTTCGAGGAGTAATTCGCCACTGCCTGATTCAAACTCGTCTGAAGGAGGATGATCCTGACCTGGGTACTTACTGGAGCTTTACCCCTTATTTTTACATTCACTGGCACTAAAGTACCACAGTGTACCATGGTACTACTGGATTTTTTTGCATGCAGACCAGTGTAGTAGTTAAGGATTCTCAGAAAAAAAGGGCAGGCCATATTTCACCCTACACTCTAAAAAATGTTGGGTTAAAAACAACCCAAGCTGGGATGAAAAAGGACAAACTCAGCGAATGGATTGTTTTATTCCAGCAGTTGGGTTAAACGTTTGCTCAACCTGCTGGGTAGTTTTATTTAACCCAACTGTTGTTTAAAAATGACTATATGGCTGACTTAAAATGAACCCAAAATATGTTGGAAATATTATTTAACATATTTTGGGTTCATTTTAAGCACGCAACACAGTCATTTTTAAACAATAGTTGAGTTAAAGGTGCCCTAGAATCAAAAATTGAATTTATCTTGGCATAGTTAAATAACAAGAGTTCAGTACATGGAAAAGACATACATTGACTGTTACGTAACAGTCGGGATCATTAATATGTATGACCCCAATATTTGCATATTCGAGCATTAGACAAGGAAAGGCAGTATTCACGTCTGGATCTGTGCACAGACAAGGTAAGCAAGCAAGAACAATAGCGAAAAATGGCAGATGGAGCAATAATAACTGACATGATCCATGATATCATGATATTTTTAGTGATATTTGTAAATTGTCTTTCTAAATGTTTCGTTAGCATGTTGCTAATGTACTGTTAAATGTGGTTAAAGTTACCATCGTTTCTTACTGTATTCATGGAGACCAGAGCCGTTGCTATTTTCATTATTAAACACTTGCAGTCTGTATAATTCATAAACACAACTTCACTCTTTATAAATCTCTCCAACAGTGTAGCATTAGCCGTTAGCCACAGAGCATAGCCTCAAACTCACACAGAATCAAACGTAAACATCAAAATAAACACTATACTCACATAATTCGAAGCATGCATACAGCATGCATGACGAACATCTTGTAAAGATCCATTTGAGGGTTATATTAGCTGTGTGAACTTTGTAAATGCACTGTATTATAGTCGAGAGCTCGTGTGGCAGGGAGCAGGCGAATTAAAGGGGCGGCGCACTGCCAAAATCAGTGTATACTTAATGATGCCCCAAAATAGGCAGTTAAAAAAATTAATTTAAAAAAATCTATGGGGTATTTTGAGCTGAAACTTCACAGACACATTCAGGAGACACCTTAGACTTATATTACATCTTGTGAAAAAGCATTCTTGGGCACCTTTAAATAAAACTATCCAGCAGGTTGGTCAAACGTTTACTCCAACCACTGGGTGTGTCCATTTTCTACCCAACTTGGGTTGTTTTTAACCCAGCATGTTTTAGTGTACACTTGAAAAAAATTATTAAGCATCTAATCACTCTATTAAATGATTTTCCCATAAAGTAAAAAAAAAATATATATATATAATAAAATAAAATAAAATTTTATATATATATATATATATATATATATATATATATATATATATATATATATACACACACATATAATGAATTAAAAATAAAATATATTAATTGAACAAAAATTATAATTAAACGCATAATGTTATAATTAATTTTTTTATTTAATTAAAAATTTACTTACGAAATAATATATAAAATATCAGTGTTAAATATCTATCTATATATATATACTTTTTTACATACCCATATACATACAATAATTCATAAATATTGCATGTTCATTTAACAATATACAATTTATTATAATTCTTATATAAAACATTTATAAAAATATAATATATAACACATGTATTTCATAAAAATGTAATATTCACGTTATATATACAAAATTAACAATCTATATATACATATATACACACACACACTAGTATATACTATGTAAAATATTTTAGAAATATATATTCATTACATTAATAAACACACACACAGACATATATACACTCAAAAAAAATTTATTCAGACATTTTTGATATATTTTTACTAGTGGCTGCAGGACACTATAGTTCATTTCTGTAAGTGAGGATAGCAAAATAAACTGTGACATATTATACCCAAAAATTCTTCATACAGTGGACTACCAGCAAAATTGATAAAAATTTGGAACCAAACACTTTGTCCTGACCAGTGTTATCTGACATAATTAAGATTATTTGTTTCTGACACAGTTTAACTCTGAGATCTTGTCATATTTTATTACCATTTTTTTAACAACTATAGTGAATAAACTGAATTAATGAATGAAATGTTCAAGGTGTCTGAATAAATTTTGGTTTGGCTATATATATAATATATATATATATAATGTTAGAGATGCTCAGACTAGCAGCAGAAGGGCAAATCTACGTTGACAACACCTCAGAATCAAAGATTGTATTTTCATATTCTGGATGCAAAATATGACCTGTGTGAGCCAAGAAGCTCTCGACAAGACCAGAGCGATCTCAAGCGTGAGCCAGTGATTATTCATTCAGTCTCAATAGCGGCACACACCTGATCCCTGACAGACACACACACACACACACACACACACACACACACGCCAGCACTCTCTCAAGACACTCTTTATATTTAAACATTAATACGATCTACAAAGACTGACACGACTGCAGTGTGGTGAAATATGAAAGCTAAAAGAAAGAGGAGAACGAATACAAGCGCAGACATGATCCGGTCAACTCATTTACACACAGCCTCATTCATGAAACACGTAAATCGTCCATAAATCCATTCCTATGCACATTGCTGAATGAGTCAATTTATAAAGGAAACGATTTACACTGACATTTGTTCTGCACCAACAAGCAGCAGAATACAAAACAACAACGATTATTATTAAGCACATGCTGACAGAAACACACAGTCTCGTATGTGACATCCAGATATTATTGTGTTTATATGAACACTAACCCTTAGTAGAACCAATGGTGAATTTCACAAGCCGAGGGTTACCATACTGTACGTTTACAATCTACAGTTTGAAAGCACAGGACGATTGAATGGCAGCAATTTTCCTCCACAAGAGGAGATTCACACAACTTGTCAAAAACTGGAGTAAAATAAACCCACGTTTGAAGCCCGAGCGTAATGGCTGTGATTATGATAGTAGAACTCAACACAACTGTCTGTGTGAAAATAAATAGCACGAGGCTTTAAAACATCAATGCAATGCAACAACTCCAGTGATTGATTTTTTTTCACAAGTGCATCAGTGATAACGGTCCATAAATGGAAGAGAGACTCTGAATGACCAGGAACGTGATGCAGGTCTGAATTCAGCTGGTCGATATGAAGAGATTGTTATTTCTTCGCACCGATGGCGCCTGTGGATGTGAGGCGAGTGACGCACGAGAGCGAGGGGAACAACGAAAGCCAAGCGTTTCTTCTGTTATTCCTGTAATAATTAGAGCATTAGTGTCTGGTGTATTTGATCTCACACCTGAGAATTTGGTAATATGAGGGCGAAACGCTCAAATGCATCTAAAAGTTTCAATTTTAATAGAATCTTGATCTCGACAGAGAGAGACAAATCTCTGTTTGAGTCTTACAATAAACAGTTTTATTGTGTCGGGCCGCCACCTGATGTCCAACGCAACATCTGGCTCCTGAAACAGAAGCAGAAGCAGCACCGATACAGGTGATCAGAAGCGAACATCTGTGATTCCAGCTCTTGGGAATCATCTGTCCAGCTTCAGAGAGCAGATCTGGGAATGCTTATCTCACATGCACTAAATATAGATGCCTCTGGATGTCGTCTAGACACTTCTGGAGCAGGAGGGTTTCCATCTAATTATCAGACAGAAGCCTTTCCGAAGAACAAACTGACTCAAAATTCTGCCCTGCTGTCACGTCTGCGTCTCACAGAAACGACGAGATCAGTGACAAACTATGATGTTGGCTTGATAGAGCCTGGCTAGAAAGTTTGAAATAGATTGAAGGGGGACCTATAATGCCCCTTTTAACATGTAATGTAATATAACATGTGATGTAATGTAAGTCTCTGGTGTCTCCAGAAGGTGTCTGTGAAGTTTCAGCTCAAAATACCCCACAGATCATTTATTATAGCAACCCGTTTTTGATTGGAAGGAAAAGCTGTTTTTGTGCATGTGCCTTTAAATGCAAATGAGCTGCTGCTCCCCGCCTAGCTTTCCAGAAGAGGGCGGAGCCTGTACAACTCAAGTAGAACGCTCACGTGAAAGTTTATTATCTGCATTCATTTTAAAGCCATAACTTCTGAGCGCACAGAAAGCTGGCCGTCATGTGAGTATCAAACTAAGTTCTCTTTCACGTCTTATTGCACTTAAACTATCAAATACACACAGTTCACATAAATATAGTCAGTTATGTCTGTGAACATAAACATCAGTGGAAGAAATCACATGTATGTGCATTAGATCTGTGTATTAAAGTGACAGCAGCATAATATATACAGTATCATCTGCTGTTAATATGACTGAATAACTTTAGCTGCTTTAATAAGAATACATTTCTTACTTTAATGCTGCTGTTAAATGCTCTGGCAAGGAGATGAACATCCTTGGTGGGGTCTATGCTAATAGGGCGGAGTCTGTCAGCAGTTGTGGGTGTGGCCTAAACAATATGACGCCACACTCTAAAAAATACTGGGTTAAAAACAACCCAAGTTGGGTTGAAAATGGACAATTGGGTTGTTTTAACCCAGCGGTAGGGTTAAATGTTTGCACAACCTGCTGGGTAGTTTTACTTACAGTTTTTTCCAATTGCTAACACACTAAAATGACATGCACAGCACAATTATTTAAACTGACACACAGAGAGCAAAACTTCTTCTCAAGTCTCCAAAAGTCTAAACACCTTTTCTGTTTTACACACATTTTGCATTTCAAAATAGCACTTTTTAAATTCACTAAATACAGTTCTCTGCATAAGACACAACAATCTGACATAAAGTCACATGTTTGCCATTTCAAAACACTGCCATTCAAAATGACACTACATGAGCTAATTGGCCAATTACATGTGCCACCTGGCCAAACACCTCAGTGGTTAATTGTTAACACTTCAATCAGGATGTAAGCACTATGAAAAGACCACAGGTGAGAACCTTTTTCTTTTACAACAACAATGGAAGACATTGCAGAGAGAGGAAGAGGAAGAGGAAGAGGAAGAGGGAGGTTGAGAATAAGAGGGGGAGGAAGAGTGAGAGGTAGGGGTAGAGCAGGTAGAGGAGTTCATGGCCAAAGAAGACAAACACTTTCAAATGAAATCAGAGCAACCTTAGTAGATCATGTCATCAACCATGGGTTGACAATGCGTGAGGCTGGACAGAGAGTGCAGCCAAACTTGAGCCGTTTTACTGTCGCCTCTGTCATCCGGACCTTTAGACTGGAGAACAGGTATGTAACCAAAATTTCATGTAGTACACATGTAGTATACCCCATGTCATAGTGTATCAGTTGGGTGACACCTGTTTACTTAGTGTATGACATCAGCCATTCATGAACTGTACAAGTTTCCTGTACAATGTACTCTACTGTGGGGGAAAATATTTAGGCTGCATTGTCCAAGCCCTATATATATTTTTATTTTATTTTTTCTAAAGGACTGAGAGACGACACCATGGTGGAGGAAGGGGCCAAATGTTCACCGGGGTACAGGAAGCTGCCATTGTAAACTTGGTTTTGGAAAATAATGAAATCAGATTACGAGAAATTCAAAGCCACATCATCCAAGACAACACCTTATTCAACAACATTCAACGAGTTAGTCTGTCCACATTGGCTCGCATTCTCAAGCGAAACCAAATCAGAATGAAACAACTTTATAAGGTGCCGTTTGAGAGAAACTCTCAAAGAAACAAAGAGTTCAGACGAGCATATGTGGATGTAAGTACTATATTGACTGCAGTACACTACACACAACATTGTTTCCCAGTGTACTGGATAACACCATATTGAGTGATTTTTGTTCTTTGTTTTCAGGGAGTACTGGAAATGGATGCTCATGCAATCCCACATGAGTTCATCTTTATAGATGAGGCTGGGTTCAACCTAGCAAAGACCAGAAGAAGAGGGAGAAACCTCATTGGCCACAGAGCCATTATAGATGTTCCTGGCCAACGTGGTGGGAACATCACAATGTGCACTGCCATCTCCAATATGCATGGTGTCCTCCACCGTCATGCCAAACTTGGACCATACAACACAGCCCATATTCTCACATTTCTGGACAGACTTCACAACATTCTCATACCACCAGAGCGTATGAATGATGCAGACCATCAAAGAAACCGGTACGTTGTAGTATGGGACAACGTGAGCTTTCATCGTGCAGCCCCAGTCCAAAACTGGTTTGCTGACCACCCAACATTTCTCGTGCAATACCTCCCACCATACTCACCATTTCTGAACCCCATAGAAGAATTCTTTTCGGCATGGCGGTGGAAGGTATACGACCGGCAGCCCTTTGTGCGCATGCCTCTTGTGCAGGCCATGGAAGAGGCATGTGATGAGATTGATGTGGGTGCAATTCAGGGATGGATAAGGCACTCAAGGCGCTTCTTCCCTCGATGTCTGGCAAGGGAAGATATTGCCTGTGATGTTGACGAGGCGTTGTGGCCAGACCCGGCTGTGCGGCAAGATGCTGCCTAATTATTTTTCTTGCCTTTTTTTTTTTTGTTTGGTTTTTTTACTGTAATATATTTTTTTTCAGAAATTTTCTTTTTCAGTTTACTTTTTTTGTAAGAATATTTTTGTTCAGTCCCATGTAAATATATCTGCTGTGCTTATGTTGCACTGACTTGTTTACTGTAGTGAAGGAAAAAAAATAAAAATGTTGCAACAGCATGTGTGTGTATCTGCAAATATTTCTGTGCATGTGAACAATCTGATACATATTTTAGTATTATGGCAAAGCATACTAAAGATGGAGGTGCTTTTCATTATGCCCAACAGTGTGTAGGTGGTTAGGCAAAAATCTGGTAATATGAATGAAGTGTGTGCCATTTCATGCAAAAGTTTGATTTTGATAATGCTCTGTGTAGTTTTGGTTGCAGTGCTTCATTTTGCAGGATATATGAGGTATTTTGCAGTTTGGGTGTGTGGTTTTGTGAATTGTGTTAAGTGTTTTGATAAAACCAGACTAGTTTGAAAAATTGTGTGTTAGCAATTGGAAAAAACTGTAACTCAACTATTGTTTAAAAATTACTGTATTACTTAATTAAAATTAACCCAAAGTATGTTGGAAATTTATTATTTATTAATGATCAGTGAATAATTATTAAACAATAAACATTTATTAAATTGCTTATTAATACATTTATATTAATAAACTATTACATTTATATTAATAAAATATTAAAGCTTGTTAATAAACATTCACCTTTTGTCTATTATTGTTGTCTCAATAATTGCATCTGGTTTTTAATTTCCGAAACTGTTTTGGGTTGATTTTAAGCTAGCCATATAGCAATTTTTAAATAATAGTTGGTTTAAATAAAACTACGCAGCAGGTTGGGCAAACATTTAACCCAACCGCTGGGTTAAAACAACCCAATTGCTGGGTTTGTCCATTTTCAACCCAACTTGGGTTGTTTTTAACCCAGCATTTTTTAGAGTGCACATTGCATAAAAACTGTAAATGGCTTATTCTGAGACACTGCTTATGATTTATGGCGATTAAAAATAATTTACCATTATAGGGTGGTTGTGCACACAGACTGCAGACACATTTATGTTCAAACACCATGTAAAAGTGAATTTTGCATAATAAGTTGACTTTAAAAGATGTCTGAAGGTTTTCAGCTTGAAGTTTGAAGGATTGGAAGGCCATACACTGCAAAAATGCTGGGTTAAAAACAACACAAGTTGGTTTGAAAATGGACAAACACAGTGATTGGGTTGTTTTAACCCAGCAGGTTGGGTAAACATTTAACCCAACCACTGGGTTTGTCCATTTTAAGCCCAACTTTTTTGAGTGTACAGGACATACAATCAGAAAAACATATTCTGGGTGGTTGCTAGGGTACTTGGGATGGTTGCTAGGGTGTTCTGGTTGGTTGGTTGATTGTTTATGTCACATGTCCATAATATGTGTGCAGTCCGTCCCTCGGATGAATCAGAAAAGCAATACAGAAGCCATTAGTGTTAACTAGCAGCGGTAAAGCCATCGAGCACTGACCTATCTCTGACTCGAGCCATCAGTGCGCATTGATTACGCTTTATTACCTTTAAGGTGCTTAAGAGAGACTTCTTATCAATTGAATTAAAGACGCTCGTTCATTGATGAAGAGTCTGTACCTGTTCCTTTAAGAAGATTTGCTCACAGTTCAGATAAAGTGGAGAACACATTGAATTTTGCAGTTAATTCACACAATAATGATAGTTATGTCATCATAAAAAATGTATTCAATAGATTACAATCATACAAGATGTTTTAAACATACACAGATCTTTTCTTTTGACATCTGAGAAAGAGGTCATCGTACTATAAAACATACAAAAACATAAGAACTCCTCGTTAGTCCAAAAACAGCTGTTATTGGAACCGTGACTCATTTACTGCTTCTGCAGTTCTCATGATTCATTAATCTCAACACGTGCAATAGTAAAAATGTAGTAAAGGTTCTTCTACTTCTACTTATTTCACATGCAAAGATGCGACCCAATCAAATGTGGGCATTTAAACTAAAGTCTTAAAGGAGACACGCCCATTTAAATAGTGTTTTTAAATCAAAGTTGAAAATAATTCTAAATTATGAGCGTACAAATCCTACATTATAAGTGCGCCTCAAACATTACAAAAAAAAATGCAGTTAAAGATGCCTTTACTAAGTAAAACAGCCACCAAAATAATGTATGCATGCAGTACAGATTCATTTAAGACAATATTCACTGATAATCTTTCGTGTCATGTGACTGACTGCAATGTAATATTTGGTGAAAGTGCACTGGAAATATGATCAAAGCTAACAGGGAACGTTCTGGCAAGGTTCTCTCAAAGTTATGAACAAAACGTTAGCACAAAAACACTATTTATGGAATGTTTTTTTTCTGGAATGTTCTAATTGGATGTTCATCAAACACTTTTTAAATGTTACTGGTTTCAGAATGTTCAGAGAACATTCAAAAGTAACGTTCCCATAATGTTTGAAGAATGATACTATGTAATCTTCCCGTAAAACGTTCACATAAACGCATTTTGAATGTTGATGGAATGTTAGTGAAACATTCTTAGAATATATTAAAACATTTTTGTTAGCCGAGATGTGAGAATTTTTGGGTGAAGTAACTTGAACCAGAAGAATATTTGGAGATCAGTTCTCTCAGGAGGATGAAGGACTAAAGAGGGTCTTTAACAAAACTGCTCATTACTGACGCCAAACGAGGGAGTTTCTACCTCTGCATGTTCTGATCGTTCTGCTCCGCTGTTCTCCGGTGTTCAATGGAGCAACATCTCCACATCTGCTGAAACACACTTTACTGAAGAGCCTTGCTGTGAATGCATCAGATTTACAGCACTGAGATCTTCATATCATAAAATGCATATAAATATCTGCCAATAATATGTCTTAGTAAGATGATATTTCATGCTTAGTTTATGATCAAAGCATCCGTAGTTTTAAAACATATAATGCAATACAATGATGATTGAGAGATGCACAAATAAATCATGATTTTTCTAATAAATGATGTCTGGATAATCAAGTTGCTTCAGTCCAGTTGAAATATTACTAACAATATCAAAGTTATTCTAATGTTTACATTATAAAAATCAGTGCAGATTTCAGATCAGAAAGACACGAGCTGTGCAGTTACACTAAAATACTTTTAAAACAGTCTAAACCATTAATCAGAGACAGAAAGACTTTTATTTTATATATTTTCAGTTTTTTAGTTAGTTTTAATTTTGTTGTCCAAATGCACTTGCACCAAATGTGTATTTTTAGAATTTTTTCTCTTTAGCTTTATTTTAATTATCTAATATGTATGTTTTATTTCAGATTTATTTTTATAATTTAAACAAACTTTTCTTATGTTTTTGTCATTTTTTCATATTTTTATTTAGCTGTATTTTATTTCTTATTTAAATTAGTTGCCACCATAATTTTAAATTATTTATTTATTTTTATTTCATCTTTATTTTGATCATTTTACCACACATTTTTAATGATTTTTATATTTAAGTTTTCTAAAGACGGCGTCGTTATTGTTTAGTTTGTACAGGAGAGGATTAAGGCCAAGCAATAATAAAAAATTAAAACCATCTCTAGATTAAAGTTGTTAAATTTAGAGAAAAAAGTCTAAATGAAATGTTGAGAATAAACTCATTAAATTACGAGAAAAAAGTCGTTAAATTACGAGAACAAATTTGTTAAATTAAGAGAAAATCTCGTTAAATTTCGAGAAAAAAGTCGAGATAAAATGTTGAGAATAAAGTCATAAAATTATGAGAAAAAATTAATTAAATTATGAGAAAAAACTCGTAAAATTTAGAGAAAAAAGTCGAGATAAACTGTTGAGAATAAAGTCATTAAATTACAAGAAAAAATTAATTAAATTATGAGAAAAAACTCGTAAAATTTTGAGAAAAAAGTCGAGATAAAATGTTGAGAATAAAGTCATAAAATTACAAGAAAAAATTAATTAAATTATGAGAAAAAACTCGTAAAATTTTGAGAAAAAAGTCGAGATAAACTGTTGAGAATAAAGTCATTAAATTACAAGAAAAAATTCATTAAATTATGAGAACAAATTCGTTAAATTATGAGAAAAAACTCGTTAGATTTCGAGAAAAAAGTTGAGATAAAATGTTGAGATGTTTATTCTCAACATTTTTTCTCGACTTTTTTCCTCGAAATTTAAAAAAAAAATTTCTCATAATTTAATGAGTTTATTCTCAACATTTTATCTCGACTTTTTTCTCGAAATTTAACAACTTTAATCTCGAGATGGTTTTATTTTTTTATTAATGCTTGGCCCTAATCCTCTTCCGTAACTTTGAGTATAAGACTCAGTATTATTTTTTATTATATAGTATTTATTAAGAATTTGAATAAGCATTTATTTTTATAGCGTCAGTTTTTTAGTTAGTTTTAGTAATTTTATTGTGCAAATGTGCTTTTGCCATTTTTTATTAGTTTTTATTTTTAAAAAATATATCTGTTCAGCTTAATCTTATTTTTATTTCAGTTTTAAACTTTGAATTTTTTTATTTCAAATAGATGCCACCCTAATTCTTAGTTTTTTGAAGTTCAAGTAGAAAGACTTTTACTGGATAAAAGAGTGTAAACTCTCAGTCAGGGACGGAAGGACTGGAGGAGATTGTGTGCGACAGGTTTATCAGAGCTTTAGAGGCCTTAGAGATTTACATAGAAATGATACAGAAGCTTTATAGGGTTAAGAAATATTCCCAAGAAATATTAATGCAGATCACAAGCTTTACATGCCTTCAGGTCATCTGACCAGTCGAATATCAGCACTCAATATCTCCATCTATAATAAAAGTCCCACACCTGACGACAGGTCACGTTTTATCTGTGATCTCCACTTGAAAAGGTCTCCGTCTCGTTCTCGCTCTAGAAGAACCAACAAAAAGACAAATGGCTAAAACGATGCGGTGACAACACTGGGCGTGATTCTTCTTTTTCTGTGCGTGTGTGGTGGCGTTTGGTTAATAATGCCCTGACCGTTTCATTATAGTAATCAGAGAGCGATCGGCCGGCGCTGGCAGAATGAGTGAGAGCCCACACACTCGCCTCATTAACTCACACACACACACACACACACACACACACACAACAAATTGGAATTGCCTTTTGCGGTCGGTGGCCCCGACAAAACACACACCCTCTCTCTCTGGTGAAGAGCCGTATCTCTTGTGCCATCGTGTCTCGGGCGCTCACATTACTCCTACATCTGCGCCGGGCGGCAGAGAGAGAAAACACAAAGAGAGACGGGTCATTCCATGCTTATGTTGTAATTTGAGCTCAGCGTGAAATCAAAATTGACTCCATTTGCATTTGCACATTTGGCCGAAACATTGCATTCACGCTTTACGTTTCATCATATCGTTCAGTCACCGGGGATATTTACTTCAGTGTTTCAGAGAGACACAAATAAAACAAAACTGAATTTGCTGTACCTGTTGATACTCACTGTCACTTTTCCCTCCAAAATGATGTCACTTCCTGGAGGATGATGTCATTAGCCCTGTAAAGCCAGACATATGAAATAATTGTTTTTTTTTTGTTTTTTTTTAATGGAACACTTTATTGAACATTTAGGAAAAAAATATAAAATATCTCAAAGATATTGTTCATCTTTGAGCCTTTTATGGCTCATATATTCAGTTGCAAGAAAAAGTATGTGAACAAACTTTTTCTTGCAACTGTAGTCTGATATAATGCGAATACGAAGGAAAAAACAAGAACATGTGACCCACCTTCATCATCCGCAGACGTGAGTTTGGACTCATTATCATATTCTGATTCCTCAAGCGCTTTACAAACACCATCTCAATCGCTTCATTAGTACAGACGTCTTCTTAAGCGCTCGCTGGAGGAACTGCAGACTGTTTTTGGCCTGTGGGAAGATAAAAACACACGGTTCGTATTAGAAAGAGCAACGACACACTTTAAATCCAAGTCTGTCTAGGCAAATGTCAAAATCTGCAGCCTGAGCAGATGAAGCGCTCGAGCAGACGTCACTTTGATGAGGCGCACTGCATTTACACATGATTGACAGCTGTCACTTACGCTATCGGCCCAAAATAACGACATGGAGACGCCAACTTCAGAAAGAGGAACGGAACGTTTCAAAACGAGCAGTTTAGGTTCAATAAATGCTGCTTCTAAAGTTTAGAGTACAGTATTAACTAGTGTCAGTTTTTAAGATCTTCTGTGATTCTTCATATAAATAAAGAACGCAGAAACCAATATAATCATTTTTATATACTTAAGTTTTCTAAAGATGGTGTCATTATAGTTTGAGTAAGAGTCAGTGTTATTTTAGTATGGTAGGCCCTATTTAGTTTTTAATTAACATTTATATATTCATTTTCCTGTCCAAATGTGCTTTTGTGATTTTTTATTTTAATTATTTTTATCTAATATTTATGTTTTATTTTATTTCAGATTTATTTTGATCATTTTAACAATGCTTTTGCCATTTTTTCATATTTTTATTTAGCTTTATTTTTTTTATTTTTTTTCAGGTAGTTGCCACTCTAATACTACGTTTTCTACATTCAATTATTTAAAAAAAAAATTTGATTTCAGCTTTATTTTGATCATTTTAATACAATTTTCTTATGATTTTTAAAATTATGTTTTCTAAAGACGCCATCATAATAGTTTAGTTTGAGTACAAGTCAGTATTATTTATTATTAAAGTATTTATTAATATTTTTAAATAGCATTTATTTTTATATTTTCATTTTTTTTTTAGTAATTTTGTTGTCTAAATGTGATTGTCATTTTTTAATTTTTTTAAAAATATTTATTTTTAGCTTTATTTTTTTTATTTCAATTATTTTATCTAATATTTATGTTTTATTTTATTTAAGATTTGTTTTGGTAATTTTAACACACTTTTCTTATGCTTTTGTATTTTTTCATATTTTTTATTTAGCTTTATTTTATTTTTATTTCAGTTTAAACTTTTTTTCAATTAGAAAAGGTAGTATTAGGGTGGCACCTAAATTCAATTGTTTATTTATTTTTTATTTAAGATTTATTTTGATCATTTTAACACACTTTTCTTATGATTTTTATATTTAAGTTTTCTATAGATGGATTTAGTTTGAGTATAAGAGTCAGTATTATTTATTATTATAGTATTTATTAATATTTTGAATGAGCATTTTATATATATATATTTTCAGTTTTTTAGTTAGTTTTAGTGATTTTGTTGTCTAAATGTGCTTTTGCCATTTTTTTTAATTTTTGATTTTTTTTAAATATTTCTATTTAGCTTTATTTTATTTTTATTTCAGTTTCAACTAAATTTTTTTTTTTATTTCATATAGTACTCCCTAATCCTACATTTTTTGAAGTTCAAGTTTTTTTTATCTAAAATTTATATTTTATTTAATTCAGCTTTATTTTGGTCACTAAAAATCTTTTATTCTGATTACAACGGATCTCCAGAGGATCTCAGCAGGAGGCTTTTATCGTTCAGCTCGTAAAGCTCAGGCACCTTTAAGCTCAGTGACATATAATACGACTCCACAGCAGCCGAAGCAGCCACGGCTTTAATAACCAGCACACCTTCCCCTTCAGTGACACTAATGTTAGTCCGATCGGCCGAGCGTGAGGGCCTCAACACACACACACACACACACTGCTTCCTTCCTCTCTTTCCCTCACCGAGCGCTGTGACTTATAGCAGGAGACTTCAATAAGCCAGCGGCTAATGCAATTAGAAACGAAGAACACTATTTATTATAGCGGCGGCTGGAGCCGCAGGCCAGAGGATGCTACATGTGTGTGGAGAAGATCAGGAGAACTGGACACATTTCATTACCAGAACATATTCAGAGAGAAACTGAGACTCTCGTTGGGCTCTTGAGTCGAGGAATATTTCAGGAGATTAAAAACATCAAAAGAAAACCTGATCATCAGAACAACCAGAGTCACCAGAGACGTCATGAACTCGATTTCCAGGTGACATGCGTACTGACACAATGTGCATCAAAGGGGTGTTTGATTATGATTTCAGTTTTGTAACTTTAGTTAGTGTGTAATGTTGCTGTTTGATCATAAACAACATCTCATTTTCTTTACAGAAATCGCTTTTTAAACGGCTGGTAGGAACTACAACGAGCTTAGTGACATCACAAACCCTAAAATTTACATAAACCCCGCCCCCGAGAACACTCAACAAAGGGGGCGGGGCCATGTTGGGCTGCTTTAGAGAAGAGGAAGAGTTGTTGTAGTCGAGTGTTGTTGTCATGCCGTCATTTTACACCAAACGAGGGTCAATTCAACACAAAAGATGAACATGACGGCACATGCTAGTGGATGAGTTGATCAACTCCACAGCAACTACATCAATTTATCCACTAACCATTCAGAAACGTCTAAAAGTTGTAACTTCTTCCTGAGTCTCTCCATCAGTGTCGACTCCGGTTTGAACAATGTAAGGCTGAACACTTTCCTCATTTTGGCTGCGTGAGATTCTCCAGCTTTGTTGTTGTTGAGCTGTTAAAGCTCCGCCCTCTTCTGGAGCAGCAGCTCATTTGCATTTAAAGGGACACACAAAAACGGTGTGTTTTTGCTCACACTCAAATAGGGGCAAATTTTAGCTATAATAAATGATCTGTGGGGGATTTTGAGCTGAAACTTCACAGACACATTCTGGAGACACCAGAGACTTATATTACATCTTGTGAAAGGGGGGAATTAAAGGTCCTCTTTGAATAAAAGTGTCATACACATAAATGATATAGTTATTAAGAGCAATATCTATATGAATATATTTCCTAAAATATCTTAAATCTATAATAAAAGACCACATCAATTAACACTTCTGAATATAAGATGCTTATGAATCACTGAATCAGAGTCGATTCACTGATATGGACAGTCTGAACTGATTCACAGAACTCTCATTTCTTTTTTCTCTTCTTAAAATCAGATGTTATTAAAACAACCATCTGCTTCTTGTTAAATTTAAACTAAAACTATTCAAAATAACTTTTAGTGATCATAATAAAGCTGAAATAAAATCAAAGAAATATTAGATAAAAACTTAAACTTGAAAAAACTTAGGGTTAGTGAGGGAAATAACTGAAACAAAGTAAGTTTAAGTTAATAAAAATAAATAAAGCTAAATAGAAATATAAAAAAATGACAAAAGCACATTTGGACAACTAAATTACTAAAAAAACAAATTAAAATTAAAATTGAATGTATTTATTTATTTTTTAATTATATATTTACATATTATATATTAAATATTAACACATATTAATTAGTAATTATATATTACGTAATAAGATATAAATAAAACTAGTCTAGGACTTAGTCTAGGAAAGTTAAATATAAAAAGTCATAAAAAAGTGTGTTAAAATCATTCAAATATTCATGATGTTGATGCTTTTTTTTTACATATCTATCTTAAAACTATCTTAAATTGATTGTGAATATATAGTGATTTTTTAATGAACTGAGATAAATCAAAGAAAAAAGTCTTTGCTTATATTTGATGATTCTGTGTTTGATTTCTAGGAGCAACAGGCCATTTAATGACTTCATGTCGAACTTATCTTTTGTAATAAAGGATATTTTTACTGCAGGGACATTGTGCAGCGCCTCACACTGATGCTGGAAGGTGTGTGTGTGTGTGTGTGTGTGTGTGTGTGTGTGTGTGTGTGTGTGTGTGTGTGTGTGTGTGTGTGTGTGTGTGTGTGTGTGTGTGTGTGTGTGTGTGTGTGTGTGTGTGTGTGTAAAGTCTCAGACAGCAGCCACCTGGAGAGAGAGAGAGAGAGTTTAGCTTTAAATAAATCAAATTACTACACTGACTAACCCTAACCAAACCCCTAAAGGAAAACACACACACACACACACACGTGTCTCTCATTACTCATGCAATTAAAGAGCTCAACGGCCACATAAATAACCATCCGGCTTCATTCCCGGAGGATCTCCGGACAGACGGAGGAGGAACTCTTACACACACAGGTAAGGTCTCGGACGTCAGCACAAATCCAGCGTTCAGCTGATTCCAGGTTTCCAGAGACAGTGAGAGAAGTTAATGTTAGGACTGTTGAGCAAGTTCAGATTCAGACTTTCAGACACACTTTCTGATTCTACAATCTGCAATGAAACATGAAGACTGCATCTGAAATCACACCACAGAGCGGAACAAGAGTATCTGAAAGAGAACAAAGTCAGAATTCATATTGATAAAACAAGTAGCTGGTAGATCACATGACAGATACATCTGGATTACAGCCATACTATATTTTTTAACGCTCGCATTATTCAAGAAGAAGTACGTGATTTAAGATACAGCCAAAAGGGGTGATTCTGCAGACTTCTGGCTCCGCCCACTGCCCCGCCCACTCCAGCACAGGTGTCAATCATCACAGTTAGTACAACCTTTCTGACTTTATCCACAACAACACTGGAAGGCCCGACACCCCAGAGTTTTTCCATTTCTGATTTGCTGGATAAAGATATTTTAAAAACACTTTTATTCACAATTCCTGCCCAAAATATTTTAAAGCTTGGAATAACTACAAAAAAATTATATATTTTTTTTTATAAAAAATGGTCAAGGAGTTTTAAGATTTTACTAATTTCCATGACTTTTCCAGGTAGAAATCACACTTTTAAAATCAGGATACCTCATTTATCCAGGTTTTCCAAGTTTTTCCAAGAATCCTGGTTCTTCAAAGACAAAAGAAAAATTCATTATAATAATGAGAATCTAAGAAATGTTTTTGCCTCACTTGCTAGTTTTGTCTTATTTTAAATCATTTTAAAAGGTTCTGTGATAAGTCTGCTGTCTTCTGGCTCCGCCCACTGCCCCGCCCACTCCAGCACAGGTGTCAATCATCACAGTTAATGCATCAGTGCAGCTGTTCTCATGCTTTCTGACTTCATCCACAACAATATTAGCAGGCCTGAAACCCACAATGAATTTGCTCAAATTTCCCAGTTGTTTGTAAGAATTAAGATATTTTAAAATACCTAATTCCTGCCTAAAAATACTCTAATTGTGATATAAAATGTTGAAATTATGACACACTACATCATAATTATTCAATAAAAAGTCTTAATTGCGAGATAAAAAAATTTAAATTATAAAATGTTGGAATTATGACATACTGTTATTATTAAATTAAAAATAATAATTATGAAATTAAAAAGTTAAAATTATGACATACTATGTCATTATTAAATAAAAAGTAACAATTATGAGATTAAACATTTTAAATTATAAAGTTGAAATTATGGGATAGGTAAAATTATGTCATACTATTATTAAATAAAAATTCATAATTATGAGATTAAAAATTGAAATTATAAAGTTTAAATTATGACATACTATGTCATTATTAAATAAAAATTAATAATTATGAGATTAAAAATTGAAATTATAAAGTTGAAATTATGAGATATATCTGTATTTTCAGCACATTTAAATGCTTGTTTTGTCTTATTTTAGACCAGGGATGGACAACTCCGGTCCTGGAGGGCCAGTGTCCTGCAGAGTTTATCTCCATCCCTGATAAAAACTCACTTGCCTATAACTTTCTACTAATCCTAAAGACCTTGATTAGCTGGTTCAGGTGTGTTTGATTAGGGTTGGAGCTAAACTCTGCTGGACACTGGCCCTCCAGGACCGGAGTTGTCCATCCCTGTTTTAGACCATAATAAAGTGCTGGAATGTTTTTGAGAAACTGCACCAAAAGCTGACAGGTAATGACAGTTTTATGGAAACACGTGTGTGTACAATGTTCTGTCAAACAGACCAGAATATATTGAGCTTCAGATCTGCTCAGATTCAGCCTAATGTTTCCTGACGGTTCATTTATAAATGCACAGATGTACAGTAAACGCTGTATAGTCGCTCACACACACACACACACCAAAATCAGTGTTGAGCAGCGCTTCATCTTCTTTCATTATCGGACCCTTGCGAGGCTCGTCCTGACAGTCCAATTCTTCACCGCTGCCACACCGTCATCCCTAATTCATTTTCCTCTTCCGCCCCTGACCCCGCGCATAAAGAGCGACAGAATTGTCTGATCTCAGTACAGACAGACTCCGAGATCGTCAGTAGATACATCTTCATCTTCACGTGCCTCCAGATCGGCTGTCAGAGCGCTTTCTGTAACAAATACAATTAGAGTCTCCACCAAACTCTACACAACTCTACAGTAACACAGCATTAAACTCTACACTGAACACTGCTTTCAGCAACATTCTTACATCAAGATCCACTTACTGGAGATGGAAAATGAGTTTGTGTCAGAGAAATAAACTGAATTCATGCTTTAATCATGCTTTGGTAAATCGTAATTACATAAAAAGTCATAATTATGAGATTAAAATGTTGAAATTATAAAATGTTGAAATTATGAGATAGTCAAAATTATGACATACTCTGTCATAATTATTAAATAAAAAGTCCTGATCATAAGATTAAAAAATAGTGATAGTTAAAATTGACATACTATGCAAAATATAAAAAAGTAATAAGTATGAGATTAAAATGTTGAAATCATAAAAAATTGAAATTATGAGATATGTCATCATTAGTGTATAAAAAGTCTTAATAATGAGATAAAAAAAAATTAAATTATAAAACAAACAGATAGCTGAAACTGACATACTGTAATAATTATGAGATTAAAAAAAATTAATTATGAGATTATTCAAATTGACACTCATAATTATTAAATAAAAAGTACTAATTACTAATTATGAGATAACAAAATTGAAATTATAAATCTAAATTATGAGATAGCCTAAATTTATGTAACAAAAAGTCATAATTATGAAATTAAAATGTTGAAATTATAAATTGTTGAAATTATGAGATAGTCGAAATTATGACATACTCTATCATCATTATTAAATAAAGTCATAATTATGAGATTAAAAACTCAAAATTATTCGAGTTATTAAATAAATTATTATTAAATAGTCCTAATTTTGAGATTAAAAGATTGAAATTATAAGAGTTGAAATTATGAGTCAAAATTATGACATACTACGTCATTATTAAATAGTCATAATTGTGAGATTAAAACACTGAAATTATAAAAAAAAAGTTGAAATTGACATACTAAGACAATTTTTTGTTATAATTATGACAAAACTGTGAAATTATGACATGCTAAGTCATTTTTTATTTTTATGTCAATTATCTTAAAAAAAATTAAATTATGAGATAAATTGTCGAAATTATGACTTTCTACATCCTAAATATGGCTTTTTATGTTACAATTTCGATTTTTATGTTATAACTATGACTTTGGATTTTGAATGTCATGATTATGACTTTTTAAAGATTAAGACTTTTTTTATCTCATAATTATGACTTGGTATGCCTTCATTCCAACATTAGATGTCAGAAGAATCATGCTTCTGTAAATGATAATTATGTGTCAGAAATGGGCATCCATACAAATGTGTCAACAGACATTTTCCAATCAAATTGATCTTGTTTAAAGATTGTTTAGACTGGAAAACAAGGCAAAAATACGAGGAAGAACATCACTTTTATAGAGTGAGAGGTCCTTCAGACTATACAGCTCTTGACACGTGCTATTTTACACATTATTCTCATTCTCTGACCCATAACCAGGAGTAACATGTGATAAAAGATTATCTTGCATGTTAATTTGAGTTTCTGCAGTGTAGATCTGGTTAGCCCCGCCCACCCAACACCTCATTGGATGAAAGTCACACTCCTCATGTATATTAAACAGCATTTACTCACACTCATGTTCTTCCAAACCTGTTGGACTTTCTTTTGTGGAACATGAAGATTTTTTAAAGAATTGATTTGGTTCCCAGCGTTCTCCTGCAGAAGAAAGAAAGTCATACAGGTTTAGAGTGATATGAGGGCGAGGAAATGATAAATTTGGGTGAATGATCCCTTTAAATGCTTCTAAACAGCCGTATGAACTGTGTTTGGTCGCTTGACATTCAGTCCGTCAGTCGTTTCTAGTCTGCACTGGTCAAAAGTCTGGTTCTGTAAGATGCAATAACATCTAATCAGGTCAAAACAGAAACTTCATGAATCCACACTGAATTACATCTCATGTTTTCCATCGTGAGATGTGTGTGACTTCAGAAAGGAAACACACACACACACACACACACTGAGTAAAATGTGTCAGAGGGGATGATTTTGAGCTTCTTGCATGTTTTATATTTGAAGGGGAGAAGAAAATCTATATTTAACGTTTATTTAATGTTTGCAGAAGACAAACAAGCTGAAATGTGCAGCCGTGCAGCATGAAAACACGCCACCCATGAGGACGATTTGAAAAAAATCACAATTATGAGCAGAATACAGATGTTTACTGACTTCAAGCAGCAGAATATTGTTCACTGAGACTCTGAATACATTTACAACATGATGAAAATTACTCCTGTTGAATCTCATCATGCTCTCAGCCTCTCTGTGCCCCATTAAAGAGACTTTTATTTGTTATTATTTCATTTCCAGACAGGTAAGAGTGGACGCAGGATACAATACGAGACAAATCGGAGAATATTAGACTGTGTGATCGTCCGTCTGTGCCTCTTAAAACTGATGTGTGTGTGTGTGTGTGTGTGTGTTTCATGTCCAGAGCAGCACTATTTTACTTTATCATTGGTATACTATTTTTAGCATACTACTATATGATTTTTATATACTATTATTAATATTTTGAATTATATTTTATTTTTATATTTTCTGTTTTCACTTTAATTGTCTTTTTGTTAATCTTTTGAATTAGATTTTATTGTTTATATTTTGTTTTAATTTTAATTTTAGTTAGTTTCAGTGATTTTGTTGTATTTTTGTTAATATTTTTAATAAAATTTTATTTAATATTTTCTGTTATTTTAATTTTAGGTGAAGTTTTAGTCATTGTGTTGCATGTTTTTGTAAATAATTTGAATTAAAAAAAAATTACATGTTCAGTTTTCATTTTAATTTTTGATTTAGTTTTAGTAATTTTGTTGCATGTTTTTGGTAATATTTTGAATTACATTTTATTTTTATATTTTCAGTTTTCAATATAAAAATAGAGTTTAAGCTTTATTTTATACTGAAATCTTCCTCCTTCCATAAGTTGCATGCGTGCATTGGTCATGTGACACTCAAGACCTGCTCACTCACTCTCTGCTTTCATTGCATGGAAAAGAGCAGCATGAACATTTTGCTAAACGTCTCCAGAAAAGAAAAAAAGGCAAACAGGAACGACTGAGTAAATGATGACAGAATCTTCATTTCTGAGTGAACTAACCCTTTAATCTCCTCCATGCATCTCTTTACACATTCAGAACTCACACAACACCTGACACCCTGATGCATTATGGGTGAAGATGCTACCAGACAACGCCTCCCCAAAACTGCTTACTTATCGACATTCTTTTAATATCGGCTGAGAAATTCTGCAAACGCGTCACTTTCTGCCTCTATCGGGTGTTTGGAGCGCAGCGGGAGATAAGAGCGGATGGGTGACATTATTCTCACTGAGAGCGGGATCAATGCCGAGCGTTAAAGGTGAAAGATCACCGGGAGAGTAGCCACAGCTAGTTAACGTAATGGCGCTGTGGACGGGACGGCCGCACGGAAGCAGATTGAGCGAGACGGGTCGGCTGGGAGACGCATTTAGATGGAAAACAGGACAGAAGCTACCAATTCAGAGAGGAGCCGTGCAGAAGGATACCGAGCTGAAAAATATCACACACACACAAACGCAGCGGCCCGCGTGCGCCCATCACTTCAGTCTGAAGCAGCAGCGTGTGTCCGACCCATCTGCTGCGCTACGCAGGAAAACAACTCCATGCTAAATGAGAGAAGAGGGAGGAAACAGGAAGGCGAGGATGTGACGGGGTCCGTGTCTGAAAACAACTGTGAATTTCAACAGTTCACCTCAAAACCAACAGACAGAAATGTGTATGTATTGAAAACGGACAAATCCAGCGAATAAGATGTTTTAACCCAGCAATTGGGTCATTTTAACCCAGCAGTTGGGTTGTTTTAACCCATCAATTTTGCTGTTTTAACCCAGTGAATAAGATGTTTTAACCCAGCAAATGGGATGTTTTAACCCATCGGATGGGTTATTTTAACCCAGCAACCGGGTTGTTTTAACCCAGCGAATAAGATGTTGAATAAGATGTTTTAACCCAGCAATTGGGTCACTTTAACCCAGCAATTGGGGTGTTTTAACCCATCAAATGGGTTGTTTTAACCCAGCAAGTGGGATGTTTTAACCCATCGGATGGGTTATTTTAACCCAGCAATCGGGTTGTTTTAACCCAGCAAATACGATGTTTTAAGCCACTGGATGGGTTATTTTAACCCAGCAATCGGGTTGTTTTAACCCAGCGAATAAGATGTTGAATAAGATGTTTTAACCCAGCAAATAGGATGTTTTAACCCATCAGATGGGTTGTTTTAACCCAGCAATTGGTTTTTTTTAACCCAGCAATTGAGTTGTTTTAACCCAGCGAATAAGATGTTTTAACCCAGCAATTGGGTCACTTTAACCCAGCAATTGGGGTGTTTTAACCCATCAAATGGGATGTTTTAACCCAGTGAATAAAATGTTTTAACCCAGCAAATGGGATGTTTTAACCCATCGGATGGGTTATTTTAACCCAGTGAATAAGATGTTGAATAAGATGTTTTAACCCAGCAAATAGGACGTTTTAACCCAATCCAGCCCATTTTGAACCCAACTTGGATTGTTTATATATCTAGCTATATTATATAGAGCATAAACAAAAATGAAACAAATGAACTATAATCCATTAAGAGTTTTTGCATTGTGACATTTTTTCAATGACAATTAAACACATTTTTATCTGACAAATCAATTACCATAATGCATCTTCTTTTTTTTAATTCTCATTATTATAATTATTACTAATAGTAATTTGCATTGACATTACATCACATTTCATGCATTTGGCAGATGCTTTAACCCAAAACAATTTATGTACCTGTAGACATTATAAAAGATCTGCTTTAGTCACAAAGCACCTTAAGCATGACATTTACATTTAATGCATTTGCAAACACTTTCATCCAAAGCGACTTGCGCTCAAGGTTTGCATTTTAGAGGGTTTGTTTACAGAAATACCTTAAAACATTTGCTTTCTTCGTGCAAAACATAATTTCACATTTTTTAATTTGGGGGTCAAATGCGATGAAGTGACTCTCCTAATGAGACTGGAAACACAGCATGCGGGCCGCAGCATTCACTCAAGAACAATCGCTCCCATCACTGCGTTCAGGAAACAGCAACACAAACAGGGTTATAATTAAAGGTATAAAGAGAGAAGATGGCCGCCGCTACTAAAGGGCCCAATATCAATTAGCACTGAAGTCAAGGGGCCAATGTTTCTGCTCTAAACTCATTACAGGAGGCTTGATTTCAGCTTTAATTAAAATAGATTCGTGTTTAAAGCATTATGTGCTCCACACGCTTCACTCACAGCTTCACGAGACTCGATCCATATGCAATCTGAGGCGACATGTTTCCATCTTACTGACAGCAGAGCAACAGGTCACAGAAGTGTCATGATTTCAATTAATCAGACGTGCTTTCTGATTACTAACGTTTAATTTAACAATCAAATCGGAGTCCAGAAGTATTTAGAATTTGGAAAAAAATAAAATGGATTTCACAGGGATTTTCCCCAATTATGCTAATATGTCATTCATCATAAATCATTTCTAATGTGTGTGTGACATTTCAATAACGCACTTGTGCTAATGGAAGCAGCGATGAGACGAGACGCAGAATTAGAAGATACAGCGAGAACGAGGTGAGCAGTGCTGAGATGAAGAGGGGGGAAATGGATTTCTTTATTTTGGTAAAAGGTAAGCGACATCACTTCCTCCCTGCCCTGAAGAACAGAGAGAGAGAGTGAATATAGATGGGCTCCAGTCGCAGCTCTCCTCCAGGCCAGCTATTAAAGACAAGAGCCAATCAGCATTTCATCAGGCTGTCCTCTTTATCTCTCTATCATCTTTTCTTGCTCTCTTCTCTGTCTTCCCTTCACTGACGGTCTGTCTCTCCATCTTACTCCAGCTGCATTCGTCTTCTGAATCTGCTGCAGTAAAAACCCTGCGAGAGATTCAGTCGAGAACTGTTACCGGCTCAGCTTCACCACCAACCCAATATATATATATATATTGCTGCAACTACAAGTTAAATAAGTTGAAAAATTACAAATATGTAATAAAAATTATTAAAATAATAAATAATTAATTGAAATAATTAATTTATGATCAACATTCTAATATAGTTATGCAATACATAATCATATATTTGATATGATAAACAGTATATTTATAAAATATAGACATTAATAATTAAGAAATGTACATAAATCATATATCAATTTATAATATATAATATTATATATTTATACAATATATAATTTTATATTTAATGGCAAATACAACAAAATAAACAAAATATTTATATAAAGATATATATAGCAACATTATAAATATAAAAATCTAAAAATAAATAAATATATTTAATAAATAAATATTAAACATCTGCTTCATCTGCTGTCTCACACACACTCACACACACGCACACACGCACTCACACACGCACACACGCATACACACTCACTCACTCTCACACACACACTCACTCGCGCACACACACACACACACACACTCTCGCTCTCTCACACACACACAGTCACACACACACACACACTCTCACTCTCACACACACACTCACTCTCGCACACACACACTCTCGCTCTCTCACACACACACAGTCACACACACACACACACTCTCGCCGTCCCACACACAGGCAGTCACACACACACACACACACACACACACTCACTCACACACACACACACTCACTCGCACCTACACACACTCTTACTCGCACACACACTCTCACACACTCACTCGCACACACACACACACACACACACACTCACTCTCACACACACACACACACACACACACTCTCGCTCTCTCACACACACACAGTCACACACACACACACTCACTCGCACCTACACACACTCTTACTCGCACACACACTCTCACACACACACAGTCACACACACACACACTCTCACACACACACAGTCACACACACACACACTCTCGCCGTCACACACACAGGCAGTCACACACACACACACACACACACACACTCACTCACACACACACACACTCACTCGCACCTACACACACTCTTACTCTCACACACACTCTCACACACTCACTCGCACACACACACACACACACACACACTCACTCGCACACACACACACACACACACACACTCTCGCTCTCTCACACACACACAGTCACACACACACACACTCACTCGCACCTACACACACTCTTACTCGCACACACACTCTCACACACACACAGTCACACACACACACACACTCTCGCCGTCCCACACACAGGCAGTCACACACACACACACACACACACTCACACACACACACACACACACTCACACACACACACTCACACACACACACACACACACTCACACACACACACACTCTCGCTCTCTCACACACACTCACACACACACACACACATACTCACACACACACACTCACACACACACACACACACACACACACACACTCACACACACACACTCACACACACACACACACACACACACACACACACACACACACACACACACTCACACACACACACACACACACTCTCACACACACACAGTCACACACACACACACACTCTCGCCGTCCCACACACAGGCAGTCACACACACACACACACACACACACTCACTCGCACACACACACTCACACACACACACTCACACACACACACACACACTTGAGTCATGCCCTAAAGCGAGTCTGACAGCGGCGGCCCTTCTCACTCACACCTCGGCCTCCGGGGCCGGCCACATTATGAAACAATTACCCCGTTAATTGACACTTAATTAATCTAAAGTCAATTTACCCTTCACTGCGTAACCTTGAGATCCACGTCCACAGCAGACATGACAGACAGAGAGAGAGAGAGAGAGAGAGAGAGATGCCATCTTCTGTTATCACTCCGCAGCGCTTCACGTGTGGGTGTGTGTTTATCACAGTAAACCCAGTGTGTGCTGCTGCTGTTGTGCTGAGTTGATCATTTAGATAATTATCACCTGACTGTCACCTCACTGCAGTCGCCCTCATCTGCATGTCTGTGTGTGTTTTTACTGAGGTAAGCATTACTAGAACTAATGCTCATACCGATCAAACCTCCAGCACTAAAGATCACAGAGACGATTTCATGCCACACAGGAAGAAAACACATAGCAACTCCACAGCAAGCATACAGAAGACCCTAGCAACCCCATAGCAACCGCTCAAAACACCCTAGCAACTGTTCAGAACACCCTAGCAACACCATAGCAACCAGTCAGATGTAACAGTTGTGTGTTATTATCATGGTGTTTCCCTGTCTGCCTGCCTGTGTTCCCTAGTTAGTTGCCTTGTTAGTTAATTAGTTGCGCACACCTGTTTCTGTTCATGTTGATAACCCTCCTTGTGTGTTTAAGCCCTGTGTTGATTTAGTTCCTTTGTCCAGTGTTATACCTGGTTGTGTTTATGGTTTCCTCCTACAATCTCCTGAGTTTTCTTTTATTTTAGATTAACTTGCTGTATACCAATAGCAACTATTCAGAACACCCTAGCAACCACTCAGAACACCCTAGCAACCACAAAGAGCGTCTCAGTCAGTGATCTGTAATAGAGAAACTCATCAGTTTTCATCTCTTCATCATAATTTAGTCTCACTGACAGAAACGACTTACTGCAGCGAGTTTAAAGACAAAACTCAACTCG
>NC_090241.1:36935640-36945640 GCF_024489055.1 Chanodichthys erythropterus
AACGCAATCCGCTGTGCCATCTGCAGAAGCCAACTAAACCACTGTCAGTAAACACAATCCGAAGTGCCATCTGCAGATGCCAACTAAACCACTGTCAGTAAACACAATCCGAAGTGCCATCTGCAGATGCCAACTAAACCACTGTCAGTAAACACAGTCCGAAGATCCATCTGCAGATGCCAACTAAACCACTGTAAGTAAACGCAATCCGCCGTGCCATCTGCAGATGCCAACTAAACCACTGTCAGTAAACGCAATCCGCCGAGCCATCTGCAGAAGCCAACTAAACCACTGTCAGTAAACACAATCCGAAGTGCCATCTGCAGATGCCAACTAAACCACTGTCAGTAAACACAATCCGCCGTGCCATCTGCAGATGCCAACTAAACCACTGTCGGTAAACACAATCCGCCGTGCCATCTGCAGATGCCAACTAAACCACTGTCAGTAAACACAATCCGCCGAGCCATCTGCAGATGCCAACTAAACCACTGTCGGTAAACACAATCCGCCGTGCCATCTGCAGATGCCAACTAAACCACTGTCAGTAAACGCAATCCGCCGAGCCATCTGCAGATGCCAACTAAACCACTGTCGGTAAACGCAATCCGCCGAGCCATCTGCAGATGCCAACTAAAGCACTGTCGGTAAACACAATCCGCCGTGCCATCTGCAGATGCCAACTAAACCACTGTCGGTAAACACAATCCGCCGTGCCATCTGCAAATGCCAACTAAAGCACTGTCGGTAAACACAATCCGCCGTGCCATCTGCAAATGCCAACTAAACCACTGTCGGTAAACACAATCCGCCGAGCCATCTGCAGATGCCAACTAAACCACTGTCGGTAAACACAATCCGCCGTGCCATCTGCAAATGCCAACTAAAGCACTGTCAGTAAACGCAATCCGCTGTGCCATCTGCAGATGCCAACTAAACCACTGTCAGTAAACACAATCCGCCGAGCCATCTGCAGATGCCAACTAAACCACTGTCGGTAAACACAATCCGCCGTGCCATCTGCAGATGCCAACTAAACCACTGTCAGTAAACGCAATCCGCCGAGCCATCTGCAGATGCCAACTAAACCACTGTCGGTAAACACAATCCGCCGTGCCATCTGCAGATGCCAACTAAACCACTGTCGGTAAACGCAATCCGCCGAGCCATCTGCAAATGCCAACTAAACCACTGTCGGTAAACACAATCCCCCGTGCCTTCTGCAAATGCCAACTAAACCACTGTCAGTAAACGCAATCCGCCGTGCCTTCTGCAAATGCCAACTAAACCACTGTCAGTAAACGCAATCCGCCGTGCCATCTGCAGATGCCAACTAAACCACTGTCGGTAAACACAATCCGTCGTGCCATCTGCAGATGACACAACTAAACCACTGTCATTCCAACCAGATGATCCGCCGGTTGCTGGTCATCATGCACATGCCTGACTAGCCATTTCTGTCGGTAAACACAATCCGCCGTGCCATCTGACGATGCCAACTAAACCACTGTCGGTAAACACAATCCGCCGTGCCATCTGCAGATGCCAACTAAACCACTGTCGGTAAACACAATCCGCCGTGCCATCTGCAGATGCCAACTAAAGCACTGTCGGTAAACACAATCCGCCGTGCCATCTGCAGATGCCAACTAAAGCACTGTCGGTAAACACAATCCGCCGTGCCATCTGACGATGCCAACTAAACCACTGTCGGTAAACACAATCCGCCGTGCCATCTGCAGATGCCAACTAAACCACTGTCAGTAAACGCAATCCGCTGTGCCATCTGCAGATGCCAACTAAACCACTGTCAGTAAACACAATCCGAAGTGCCATCTGCAGATGCCAACTAAACCACTGTCAGTAAACGCAATCCCCCGTGCCATCTGCAGATGCCAACTAAACCACTGTCGGTAAACACAATCCGCCGTGCCATCTGACGATGCCAACTAAACCACTGTCGGTAAACACAATCCGCCGTGCCATCTGCAGATGCCAACTAAACCACTGTCAGTAAACGCAATCCGCTGTGCCATCTGCAGAAGCCAACTAAACCACTGTCAGTAAACACAATCCGAAGTGCCATCTGCAGATGCCAACTAAACCACTGTCAGTAAACGCAATCCCCCGTGCCATCTGCAGATGCCAACTAAACCACTGTCAGTAAACACAATCCGAAGATCCATCTGCAGATGCCAACTAAACCACTGTCAGTAAACGCAATCCGCCGTGCCATCTGCAGATGCCAACTAAACCACTGTCGGTAAACACAATCCGCCGTGCCATCTGCAGATGCCAACTAAACCACTGTCAGTAAACACAATCCGCCGTGCCATCTGCAGATGCCAACTAAACCACTGTCGGTAAACACAATCCGCCGTGCCATCTGCAGATGCCAACTAAACCATTGTGAGTAAACGCAATCCGCTGTGCCATCTGCAGATGCCAACTAAACCACTGTCAGTAAACACAATCCGAAGATCCATCTGCAGATGCCAACTAAACCACTGTCGGTAAACGCAATCCGCCGAGCCATCTGCAAATGCCAACTAAACCACTGTCGGTAAACACAATCCGCCGTGCCTTCTGCAAATGCCAACTAAACCACTGTCAGTAAACGCAATCCGCCGTGCCATCTGCAGATGCCAACTAAACCACTGTCGGTAAACACAATCCGTCGTGCCATCTGCAGATGCCAACTAAACCACTGTCGGTAAACACAATCCGCCGTGCCATCTGCAGATGCCAACTAAACCACTGTCGGTAAACACAATCCGCCGTGCCATCTGACGATGCCAACTAAACCACTGTCGCTAAACACAATCCGCCGTGCCATCTGCAGATGCCAACTAAACCACTGTCGGTAAACACAATCCGCCGTGCCATCTGCAGATGCCAACTAAAGCACTGTCGGTAAACACAATCCGCCGTGCCATCTGCAAATGCCAACTAAACCACTGTCGGTAAACACAATCCGCCGTGCCATCTGCAGATGCCAACTAAACCACTGTCGGTAAACACAATCCGCCGTGCCATCTGCAAATGCCAACTAAAGCACTGTCAGTAAACGCAATCCGCTGTGCCATCTGCAGATGCCAACTAAACCACTGTCAGTAAACACAATCCGCCGAGCCATCTGCAGATGCCAACTAAACCACTGTCGGTAAACACAATCCGCCGTGCCATCTGCAGATGCCAACTAAACCACTGTCAGTAAACGCAATCCGCCGAGCCATCTGCAGATGCCAACTAAACCACTGTCGGTAAACACAATCCGCCGTGCCATCTGCAGATGCCAACTAAACCACTGTCGGTAAACGCAATCCGCCGAGCCATCTGCAAATGCCAACTAAACCACTGTCGGTAAACACAATCCGCCGTGCCTTCTGCAAATGCCAACTAAACCACTGTCAGTAAACGCAATCCGCCGTGCCATCTGCAGATGCCAAATAAACCACTGTCGGTAAACACAATCCGCCGTGCCATCTGCAGATGCCAACTAAACCACTGTCGGTAAACACAATCCGCCGTGCCATCTGACGATGCCAACTAAACCACTGTCGGTAAACACAATCCGCCGTGCCATCTGCAGATGCCAACTAAAGCACTGTCGGTAAACACAATCCGCCGTGCCATCTGCAGATGCCAACTAAAGCACTGTCGGTAAACACAATCCGCCGTGCCATCTGACGATGCCAACTAAACCACTGTCGGTAAACACAATCCGCCGTGCCATCTGACGATGCCAACTAAACCACTGTCGGTAAACACAATCCGCCGTGCCATCTGCAGATGCCAACTAAAGCACTGTCGGTAAACACAATCCGCCGTGCCATCTGCAGATGCCAACTAAAGCACTGTCGGTAAACACAATCCGCCGTGCCATCTGACGATGCCAACTAAACCACTGTCGGTAAACACAATCCGCCGTGCCATCTGCAGATGCCAACTAAACCACTGTCAGTAAACGCAATCCGCTGTGCCATCTGCAGAAGCCAACTAAACCACTGTCAGTAAACACAATCCGAAGTGCCATCTGCAGATGCCAACTAAACCACTGTCAGTAAACGCAATCCCCCGTGCCATCTGCAGATGCCAACTAAACCACTGTCGGTAAACACAATCCGCCGTGCCATCTGACGATGCCAACTAAACCACTGTCGGTAAACACAATCCGCCGTGCCATCTGCAGATGCCAACTAAACCACTGTCAGTAAACGCAATCCGCTGTGCCATCTGCAGAAGCCAACTAAACCACTGTCAGTAAACACAATCCGAAGTGCCATCTGCAGATGCCAACTAAACCACTGTCAGTAAACGCAATCCCCCGTGCCATCTGCAGATGCCAACTAAACCACTGTCAGTAAACACAATCCGAAGATCCATCTGCAGATGCCAACTAAACCACTGTCAGTAAACGCAATCCCCCGTGCCATCTGCAGATGCCAACTAAACCACTGTCGGTAAACACAATCCGCCGTGCCATCTGCAGATGCCAACTAAACCACTGTCAGTAAACACAATCCGCCGTGCCATCTGCAGATGCCAACTAAACCACTGTCGGTAAACACAATCCGCCGTGCCATCTGCAGATGCCAACTAAACCACTGTCGGTAAACACAATCCGCCGTGCCATCTGCAGATGCCAACTAAACCACTGTCAGTAAACGCAATCCGCTGTGCCATCTGCAGATGCCAACTAAACCACTGTCAGTAAACACAATCCGAAGATCCATCTGCAGATGCCAACTAAACCACTGTCAGTAAACACAATCCGCCGTGCCATCTGCAGATGCCAACTAAAGCTCTATCATGCAAAAAGGAAACCATATGTGAACATGGTCCAGAAGCGCCGTCGTGTCCTGTGGGCCAAGCCTCATTTAAAATGGGCCGTTTCAAAGTGGAAAAGTGTTTTAAGGTCAGACCAAATTTGACATTCTTGTTGGAAATCACGGACGCTGTATTCTCCGGGCTGAAGAGGAGGGAGACCTTCCAGTGTGTCATCAGCGTTCAGTTCAAAAGCCAGCATCTCTGATGGTATGGGGGTGCATAAGTGCATACGGTATGGGCAGCTTGCATGTTTTGGAAGGCACTATGAATGCTGAAAGGTATATAAAGGTTTTAGAGCAACATATGCTCCCCTCCAGATGACGTCTATTTCAGGGAAGGCCTTGTGTATTTCAGCAGGACAATGCAAAACCACATACTGCAGCTATTACAACAGCATGGCTTCATCATAGAAGAGTCCGGGTGCTGAATTGGCCTGCCTGCAGTCCAGATCTTTCACCTATAGAGAACATTTTGTGCATCATTAAATGAAAAAGTGACTCAAGTAATTTGAAAGTCTTTTAGTTTTCATTTTATTCAAATTTAAAAAATGTCCCAACATTTCCGGAATTCAGGTTGTATATATATATATATATGTGTGTGTGTGTGTGTACCGTTACACCCCTAATGTGTGTGTGTGTGTATATATATATATATATATATATACACACATTAGGGGTGTAACAGTACATGTATTCGTCACAGTAAGGACGTCACAGTTTGGTTCATACAGTCAGACGACGAATACAGTCAATCATAGTCCAATCCAGAAGGGGGCGCACGCATTAATGCAACACTGTTTGCTATTCGCCACAACAGGAAAAAGAGCAGAAGAAGAAGATATCTATGCACCAGAGTTGATAGTAGCCTATACGTTGAGTTTCGATTCATTTTTGTGACATGCTCCACAAACTTCACGGAAAGGAAACAGGGACGGCAGAAAGCGCCATCTTGTTTGTTTTTTTTATTTTACAAGATCACAGTGTTTTGTTTTTATTGTGAGTGTATGCAAGTTTCAAATGATTTGTTACTCTTATCTGTATGACCATAATATGTTATGTATTTTAAGCTGTATCCGCTGTTACAATGGGAGGAGGAAGTCTCACTTACAGTCCAGTGATGAAATATGTGTGTCCTGGAAATAAGAAGCCTCAGGTGCCGCTTCACTCGCCGTGTCCTCGTGGAAAGGTGAAGTAAATATGAGCTCACTTTTAGTGTTCTTAATCGAATGGAAACGTCCCTTAGATTTGACGTCACTAACCTGGTCAAGTTCAGCATATCCAGTGATCATTTCTTCAAGCGCAGCAGCAGTTCTTGATTACTTCTTGCTCTCGTTTGTAATTCTAAACACAGAGAAACACTTTAGTCGAGTTCAGCCTCCAACTTTACCTGCCAAACAGTAAAGAAATGATTTATAATGCTAGATTGTGTGTGTGAGTGTGTGTCTACAGGTTTAGACGACTTCATCAGGAGGAAGGTCTCTGTAAAAAGCGCTTACTGCTTTGATTTATGGGATGATATTTTTCAGCCTCCTCTTATTCTGATGACTGGACAGTGTAAAAGCAAACGCTCTGAAGCGCAGAGATAGTCAAGGTAAGAACGGCCCAGAATCCTCACACATCAAGACCCTGAAGTGCCACAATGAGCTACAACTGACCAGAGAGACTCAAATTAACACAAACACACAGCAACTTATTAAAGAGAAACTTCATATCAAATCATACAAGAACACAAACAAACACTTGATTTCATCTAATCTAGCGTCTGTCAGGGGTGTAAACTCTTCAGGAAAAGGCAACAACATATTTTTTTAAATATTACCTTTAAAACGTGAATTTACAGTCATGAATATATATGGAAACACACCCCAGATACTATAGCTCTAAAATAAAAATCTCCATTTTAGTTGTCACGGGTCATATTCACACTTTTATTTAATTATAAATCTCATTTAATATGAATATACAATAATAATTATCATTATTATTAAATCTGGACAATAGTTACATTTCACGATGAAATAAACAATTGAGCAGTTATTAAAATACTTATTTCATTAAAAGTAAAGGTTAAAAATATTTTACTATAGTAATAATATTATTGTACTGAAAAAAGAACAGTATTTAATATTTTATTTCACAAAACAGTAAAATTACAATACTTAATTTCTTTGCTTTTAAACATTAAAACAACAAAGGTTATATTTTAGTGATAAACCTGATTTACAAATGTTTACAAATTTAGAAGGATTTTTAAATGCCACACTTTGCATATTTTTTTTACCTCAAAATGACAGTTTTGCATCCTTGATCTGTGAAAATTATTATAAATGTAAAACAATATCAGAGTCCACAACAATAACGGCACAGAGAAACAACATCATTGGAATCACTTTCAGAACAATTTGTTGAAGATAAAAACATCGACAGCCAATCAGAATCCATCCTGCTTTAAAGAGCTCGAGCATTTAAAGCGACAGACGACAAAACTGAGAATAAACACAATGATGTTGTACGTTTGGTGTGAACGGGCCTTTATGCACAGGACATCTGAAGGAAACGGCCTTTGTATTGAAGTTTGATATTGCCGCAGTAACACAAAAACTCCAGTAAAGCAACTCACTCATTTGCAATAGCGTGAAGCATGTTTCTGACAGGAGAAAAAGATCTCAGCATATGAAATGCTCTGGAACTGAATCCAAATGAAATTCTGTGACCTTAAATACAGACAGATACAAGACGACTCACAACACTGACACATGAAGATCAGCTCAGCATGCTGGATCTGGAGTGTGCTGACAGGTTGTGAGGTGTGTGTGAGACTCGTGCACACACACACACAGACGCTCATTGTAATTCGTGAATTCTATTAGTGCGGCCCTGCAGTGAGCCTGTGCTTAGAGAATAAATAATGCTAATGACGATGATCGCTCACGCTGTCACACACACTCTCAGCAGCGTCCCCAGGGGCCACGGGCCCCCAAACACGCACAGGTGTGTGTGTGTGTGTGTGTTTGTGTGTCGGAGTCTGACACTCTAATTGCTCCCAACCCTGAAGCTTCCTCTCCAGCCCTCCGTCCCTAAAGGCCATCAGAACCTCCGTCTGTGTGTGTGTGAGTGTGTTCAGAGCTTTTTAAGTGCTTGTCTTCCTCTCAGCCGACTGTACACTCGATTAGTTTGTTTAATTATATACCGCTGTAATAGCTTAAATAATCCCGGAGCATCAGCATGTGTTTGTCACTCGCTCTCGCCGATCATCGGTCTTTTCATTCACTGCACGGATTCTCAGCCGCTTGAGCTTCTGCTGCACTCGAAATAACATGATACTATAAATGATATACTGAACAAAAATAAAGTAAAAAGAAAGAAAGAAAAATGTCTTTAAAAAGAATATAGTGGACTTCACTGGGGTTCAACAGGTTGAAGGTCCAAATGTCAGTTTCTAGAGAAACCATCGCTCATTTTCTAAAAAAATAAACATTTATATAGTTTTTAACCACAAATGCTCATCTTGCACTGCTCTGTGATGCGCCACGCATGACGTAATCATGTTGGAAAGGTCATGTGTGACGCAGGAGGAAGTACCAATCCAGTGTTTACAAAGAGAATGTGCAAGTCAAACGGCATTTACACACAAAAAAGATGGTAAATCAATGAAAAAATGTCACGTGTGACCTTTCCAACATGATTACGTCATGCGTGGAGCATCACAGAGCAGTGCAAGATGAGCATTTGTGGTTAAAAAGTATATAAATGTTTATTTTTTTAGAAAACGAGCGATGGTTTCTCTAGATGAGACTCTTATTCCTCGTCTGGGATCATGTAGAGCTCTTTGAAGCTGCACTGAAACTGACATTTGGACCTTCAACCCGTTGAACCCCAGTGAAGTCCACTATATGGAGAAATCCTGGAATGTTTTCCTCAAAAACTGAAGAAAGACATGAACATCTTGGATGACATGGAGGAGAGTAAATTATCAGGAAATTTGAATTCTGAAGTGAATCCTTTAAAGTCTTCATAAAACCAAAACAGACGACTCGTTTTGCAGTGTTTATTATAAATGAATTATAGTTTTTAAATTCATGTTGTTATTGTTTTATTTTCTTATTTTCTTTTTTGTGTTGTTGACTGTTGTATCATTTATATTTTATTCTTTTATGTGTTTACAGCACTTTGATAAACACTTGCTGTTTTTAAAAAAGTGCTTTAGACTTTGACGTGTCTCGTAATCTTGAATCAGAATATCTTCTCCTCCCTCTTGCAGCATCTCTTCTCTTCTCTGATGATGAGGGCGGGGCAACCTGTCACTCACATGAGATCCACCAATAGCAAACCACAACCATCCAATCAATTCCCCACGGACAAAATCAAGAACCGCCCTACATTTGTTCTTGTTTGCGAAGCGTTTCACTCGGATAAACAGCACTATAGGGAAGAAAAGACTTTACTGTCATGCAAATTTTAAACATTCAATGAAGAAAACTGTGTATATAAAATAATTACATTGTAAAAATGCAGATTCTGCATTGTGTGTTTGTCTTTTAATGTAGTAATAAGCAGCTTTTATCGGTATATAAGTCACAAATGTGGTTGTTTGGAGGGTTCTGCTCCAGTGATCTAAAGGTACTTTTTCTGCACATATTTTCTGAAAGAGCTGAGTTATTTTAAATTGCAATATAATTTATTTAATATATTAAAAATCACCCGTGGTGAGCAGAAGAGACTTTTTTCAAAAATATTTCAAAAATATTTAAAATGATCCCAAACTCAACAAGAAAATAATATATGAATAAAAGTATTAATTTTTTCTTCCTTTTTAAACTTTTGTAAGGTAATGCATGACAGCTTCTACAAAAATATGAACTGTTTTCAACACTGATAATAATCAGATTATTAACAGTTGTGCTGCTTCAGATTTTTGTGGACAGTTTTTGGGTCAGTAAGTTTTAAAAGAAATGATAAAATTGAAAAAAATTGAAAAATGTTTTTTAAAGGCTTTTATTCATCAAGGATGCATTAAATTGAAAAGAAATTTATACATTTACAAAAGATTCTATTATAAATGAATGCTGTTCTTTTGAACTTTATATTTATTCATAAAAATATGTAACCGTTTTCAACATTGATAATAATCATAAATGTTTCTTGAGCAGCAAATCATCATATCAGAATGA
>NC_090241.1:36953140-36985640 GCF_024489055.1 Chanodichthys erythropterus
AAAAATAAAACCATCTCGAGATTAAAATTGTTAAATTTCGAGAAAAAACTCGAGATAAAATGTTGAGAATAAAGTCATTAAATTACGAGAAAAAAATCGTTAGATTATGAGAAAAAAGTCGAGAAAATGTTGAGAATAAAGTCATTAAATTACGAGAAAAAAGTCGTTAGATTATGAGAACAAATTCGTTAAATTATGAGAAAAAAAGTCGTTAAATATTGAGAAAAAAAGTTGAGATAAAATGTTGAGAATAAAGTCATTAAATTACGAGAAAAAAGTCTTTAAATTATAAGAAAAAAATTCGTAATTTAACAAATTTGTTCTCGTAATTTAACGAGTTTATTCAACTTTTTATCTCAACTTTTTTCTCGAAATTTAACGACATTTTTCTCGTAATTTAACGAATTTGTTCTTGTAATTTAACGACTTTTTTCTTGTAATTTAGCAAATTTGTTCTCGTAATTTAACGACTTTTTTCTTGTAATTTAACAAATTTGTTCTTGTAATTTAACGACTTTTTTCTTGTAATTTAGCAAATTTGTTCTCGTAATTTAACGACTTTTTTCTCATAATTTAACAAATTTGTTCTTGTAATTTAACGACTTTTTTCTTGTAATTTAACAAATTTGTTCTCGTAATTTAACGACTTTTTTCTCGTAATTTAACGAATTTGTTCTTGTAATTTAACGACTTTTTTCTTGTAATTTAACAAATTTGTTCTTGTAATTTAATGAATTTGTTCTGGTAATTTAACGACTTTTTTCTTGTAATTTAATGAATTTGTTCTGGTAATTTAACGACTTTTTTCTCGTAATTTAACAAATTTGTTCTTGTAATTTAATGACTTTTTTCTTGTAATTTAACAAATTTGTTCTCGTAATTTAACGACTTTTTTCTCGTAATTTAACGAATTTGTTCTTGTAATTTAACGACTTTTTTCTAGTAATTTAACAAATTTGTTCTTGTAATTTAATGAATTTGTTCTGGTAATTTAACGACTTTTTTCTCGTAATTTAATGAATTTGTTCTGGTAATTTAACGACTTTTTTCTCGTAATTTATCAAATTTGTTCTCGTAATTTAACGTCATTTTTCTTGTAATTTAACACATTTTTTCTCGTAATTTAACAAATTTTTTCTCGTAATTTAACAAATTTGTTCTCGTATGTTAACGACTTTTTTCTCGTAATTTAATGAGTTCATTCTCAACATTTTATCTCAACTTTTTCTCGAAATTTAACGACATTTTTCTCATAATTTAACGAATTTGTTCTCGTAATTTAACAACTTTTTTCTCGTAATTTAATGACTTTATTTTCAACATTTTATCTCAACTTTTTTCTCAAAATTTAATGAGGTTTTTCTCTAAATGTAACAACTTTAACTTTTGCTTTTGCTTGGCCCTAATCCTCTTCCGTATTTAACACACATTACTGTTCAAAAGTTTGGGAATTTTTTTTCAAAAGTGACAGTTTGTTTATTACGTTTTTACGAGATGTTAGGCTATTTACATGGCAAAAAGGTCAATATCATCCATAAAATTTACATTATATAAAGCATTTCAACTTAACATAAGATAGAAAATCTAAAATACATTCAGGTGGTACATTTTCAAATATTCCATGCAAGCATGTTTCTGAATAAAGGCGTTTTCTAGCAGTATCATAAAAATTACAATTCAACAGAATATGCTTAATAGTCAAAGGAACATTACATGAAAGACATAAAGGAGGAACTTCTCCAATTAATAAAAACCCATGGGTAAGTCTTGAGTGCCCCAGTCTACACCTAGTGAAGACAACTTGATCATGTCTTGATTTGAAATTATAAAAGGTACTTCTTTTTATACTAGCTTATTTTTATTTTCATCCCATTCTTTCTGCCACTTATTTTCAAAAGTGACAGTAAAGACATTTATAATGTTACAAAAGATTCTATTTCAACTGTTTTCAACATTGATAATAATCATAAATGTTTCATCATATTAGAATGATTTCTGAAGGATCATGTGACACTGAAGACTGGAGTAATGATGCTGAAAATTCAGCTTTGATCACAGGAATAAATTACACTTTACTATATATTCACATAGAAAACAGCTGATTTACATTGGAATAATATTTCACAATTTTTACTATATTTTTAATTAAATAAATTCAGCTTTATCACAAGAATAAGTTATATTTTACTATATATTCACATAGAAAACAGCTGATTTACATTGCAATAATATTTCACATTTTTTACTGTATTTTTTATTAAATTCAGCTTTGATCACAGGAATAAATTACACTTTACTATATATTCACATAGAAAACAGCTGTTTTACATTGGAAAAATTTAACTATTTTTTACTGTATTTTTGATCAAATAAACGCAGCTCTGATGAGCAGAAGAGACTCTTTCACAAACAGTAAAAACTCTTACCAAGCCCAAACTTTTGAACAGAATTATAATAAGTGCTCTAAATGCTTGTAAATGTTGTTTTTTGAATCAGAATCATTGATAAGCGTGAGTTGAGTGTGAATCAGTGAATCACTCACTCTCCACCACTCCTCGTTAGAATCATCGATCACAGTGATTCGATCTCCTGGACTGAAGGACACAAACACAGAGACGGATGAATCATACAGAGGAGACAGATGATGATGTGTATAGATACAGATGCGCTAGATGAGACTCACTGCACGTCCAGGTCGTCCTTCTCTATGGCTTTGAAGCGATACAGGGCGAGATAATAATGAGAGTGAGAGAAGACGCCCAGTTTACCCGGCTGAAGCTTCTTATTCTGAAACAAACAGACACAGAAGAGGAGAGAACGCTGAACAAGTGCTGACCAATGAGAGACGTTCTTCTTCATCATCATCATCATCATCTGATCTCTGACCTTGTCGTCTGCTGCTGCTTTGTCTTTCTTTTCTTCTTGATTTGCTGGACAGAGAGTAAAGATGAAGAGCGTTTGATTTGAGACCTTCATCTACATCACAATCACAGTGAATTCAACTACAATCACCAGATATTAACAACATTCAGATGAATCGGCTCATATTTCACATGTTCTGTACCTCCTTCATCAGCAGCTTCCTCTGCTTTCGGTTGCATCTCCTCTTCCTCCATCATCATCATCATCATCTGGTAATGTGTGCATGTTTACAGTTCATATAGACGTATGAATATGATCTGTTAGCCTCTTATAGATTTGTATGAGTTGTAAATATATCTTTTTGTGAAAGTGTTTTCATGCTCACGTTCTTCTTGTCTTCTGACGCTTTCTTCCGCTCCTTGTTGGCCATGATGACACCGATGCGCAGCGTCTCGTACACCGGATCAGTGCGGTTCGTCTGAGCTACAGACAGACAATTACAGCTCTGCAGTTCAACTACAATAATAATAATAATCATTTAAAATGATAATAATAATATCAAATAAATAATCTTTAAATGTCAATAGTAATAATAATAATTATTATTATTATTTCATATCATTTATTATCTTATGTTTTTAAATATTTATATTATTTAAAATAACACAGATAATAATTATTATAAATGTTAATGATTATGATTTTATGCTTCAAAATATATTGTTTATATTATTTATAATAACAAAGAGTAATTTTATTATTATAACAATTATTATTTAATATTATTTAATGTGTTTATTTGTTTTCATTTATTTTATATTATCATTCAGAATAATCTTTTTAAATAACAAATAATTTAAATAATAATAACAATAACAAATGTAAATTCTTTAATATTTTATATAATTGATTAATTATTTATATTTTTATATTATTTATAATAACACCACTAATAATAATATGTTATTTAATATGATTTATGAATATTTTAATGTTTTTAAATATTTTATATTATTATTTATTATTATATTTATTATTTTAGTATTATTTTGAATAATATAAAAATATTTTTAAAAAATTGTGAATCGTATTAAATTATTATTATTAATAAATAATAATAATAATAAATTATTATTATTATTATTATTATTATATAAATAAAAATAACAATAAATCATTAAATAACATTATTTTTTGTTATTATAATTAGTATAACAATATATTTTAAAAAAATAAATCATTATATAAACTATTATTATTATTATTATTATTGATATTTAAAGATTGCTTATTTGTTAGTTATGTAAAATTATTATAAACGATAATATAAAAATAAATTAAAAACAAAAATAACTATAAATTATATATTATTATATAGTATATAATACATTTTATTTAATATCATTTTATTTAATATAATATTATATATATAACATAATAAATTATTAAATAATAATAATAATAATAATAATAATAATAATAATAATATTATTATTATTATTGGTATTATTGGTATTATTATTATTATTATTATTATTATTAACACAACCAATAATAATAATTATTATTATTATTTTTAATATAATTTATTGTTATTTTTATTTTTAATTTATTTTCATGTTATCATTTATAATGATAACTTTAAATAACAGTAACAAAAATAATCTTTAAATAATAATAATAATAATAATAATAATAAGACAGATAAATAACCAAAATTAAGTTTAAGCATGTTATTGGTTATATCAGGTTAACACAAATAAACACCACAAACACCACAGAAGCATCACTAATCCCGCAGTAGCGTACAGAAATGAGATGTGTGTGTGACGTAAGATTTAGCGAGTCTAAATCTCACAGTAATGAACTGAAGAGAGAAGGTGAAATGAATGATGAATTGAGTTCATATTCTCCTCGTTAGAGCTGAATCCGTAGGAAACAGTGTCTGAGTGTTTCTGCAGACGCAGCAGTAAAGTTTGGGCGTTCTGCTGTCAATAATGAGGCCTGTAATGAAGTCACATGATTCACTCACAGAACGGAAGCAGCTCTTTAACGGTGGCGTTCTGCTGACTGCTGTAGAGCGGAGAACTGTACGCACGTCTGAAACCTGGAGGCTGAACACACACACACACACACGTTTATTTCACTATATTAGTGAGGACATCTCATAGACTTCCATTCATTTTATATCAGTTTAATGATATTTTCTATGGTCTAACCCAGTCCCAACCCATCACAGACACACGTGCAACACACTAGATTTAAATACAGACGCGTTTCTGACAATTTATAAGCCTTTTTTAACTAGTGAGGACTTAGATGGTCATACTCACGATTTTGCCGAAGCACCTCTGAAGCTCCACGTAGCTCCGACACTGATGATGGATGTTGGTCTTACAGTTTTTGCACCTCAGAGCAAATTTATTATTGACTAGAAGACACAGAAAGACAAAAGCCACATTTATCCTCCTCACAGCGGAGCGTCTGAGCAGCACGGCATCGTTTGACCTCTGAACTCACGGACGATCATCCGCGCGCAGACGTCGCAGAACTTGGGCTTCTTGCAGTAGTGGTCTTTAAACTTGTGCGGCCTGTCGTTCACGGGTCGGACCGGCTCTGGAGGCGGAGGCTCCTCTTTCTCCTCCTCCTCGACCTCTTCATCATAGATGAAATACACCTGAAGAGGGACGGAAACACACACGGATGTAAGTGTACGACACCGGCCTCAATTTAAACTCAGGGCACGTTTAAACAATATACTAAAAACGGAAAATGGGAAGTCAATTTCATCTAGTGGAAGCGTTCGGTACTGCGCCCAAATAATTGTTACTGAAAGCTCATTTTTTCAGATATAAACCTCAAATTTGGAACACAACTTGTTTACATGTATTTTCTCACAGTTTTAGAGTAAAACATGTTTTAGAAGATATGAAAGAAATGAAAATAGTATTTTTGTGCATTATTCATAAGAATAAACAAATTTCTATACAACTTTTTAAGTAACTTTTTTTTCACTTTAGCAATAATCTGACAATTGTATTCTTTAAAAAGAGAGAAAACATCAGTCTGTGATGCAAAGATTCATGATTTGAGTTCAAAAATTTAATAAATAGATCAAAACTACTGTATAAATATAATTGAATACCCTAAAATCACAAAATATTAAATAAAATACATTATCAAACTAAAATATAGTACATTCATTTCACGGAAATAAAAATAAAATAATAAAATCAGTTATTTTTGACTGCCACACGAGCAGCTCCAGAGGGTTAAAAAGTATGAAGATGGTAAAAATATGTCTAGTTGTGGAAAATGGGAAGTCAATTTCATCTAGTGGAAGCGTTCGGTACTGCGCCCAAATAATTGTTACTGAAAGCTCATTTTTTCAGATATAAACCTCAAATTTGGAACACAACTTGTTTACATGTATTTTCTCACAGTTTTAGAGTAAAAAATGTTTTAGAAGATATGAAAGAAATGAAAATAGTATTTTTGTGCATTATTCATAACAATAAACAAATTTCTATATAACTTAAGTAACTTTTTCGCAATAATCTGACAGTTGTATTCTTTAAAAAGAGAGAAAACTTCAGTCTGTGATGCAAAGATTCAAGATTTGAGTTCAAAAATTTAATAAATGGATCAAAACTACTGTGTAAATATAATTAAATACCATAAAAACACAAAATATTAAATAAAATACATTATCGAACTAAAATATAGTACATTCATTTTATTCAGTTATTTCTGACTGCCACATGAGGGTTAAAAAGTATGAAGATGGTTAAAATATGTCTAGTCATGGAACAAACAATATTTAATAAGTTAAAATGAATGAGATTAGGTTCATTGATGTCAAAAATATAAACCTGATTATTGTGTTTTTAAAGTACATTCAGTTTATTAGTGCTGGTTCAGAACCTGTTTTGTTCATGTATGATTGACAGATATGCAAGTTTATTAGTTTATGTTAAAATGTATAATCCAAATGAATGTAAATTTCATAAGCATTTCAAATAGGATTCATAAATCTTAAATTGAGGCCTAAATATTGTTTTGAGCGCTCCGACTTATTTCACCCACACAAAACCAGCTGATGGGCTCAATCTCATGAAATCTCCAGCGTGTGACAATAGCGTCAGTGAAGCTCATGGAAAAGAGCAGAACATCGTTCTGTAAATAGATCTACATCTATCGTTCTTCAAACATCTCAGGCTGGATGTCACATGCTCTCGGCCCGTTTATATTCTGTATCGTGACATCAGAACCTACGGTATTGTCCTCCTCTTTGAGCAGGTTATCCGGGGCGGGAGGATTGTCATGGATATCCAGAGAGTCCTTGTCATCCAGCCTGTGAAACAGCAGAGATGGAGCTGAGGGGAACCTTCATTCGTGTGATTAACAGATTTATGTCGCATGTTCAAATGCGTCTCATAGGAAACAGTGACATTATCAGATCAGATCAGAATTAAGAACATATTCACTAGAGACATTCCCATGAGATGGAGAAAAAATCCTGAAAGAGGACAGAGAGGGGAAGTGATGTCACATACGCATCAAACTGAGCCATCATGACAGCAGATGCCTGCAGATCTCCTGATCAACCAGCAGAGGGAACTAGAGATGCAATCAGAAACGCAGACATTTTATATATATATATATATATATATATATATATATATATATATATATATATATATATATATATATATATATATATATATATATATATATATATATATATATATACACACACACACACGAATGGCAAAAAGTGTCTCAATCACCCTGAATTCACCATATACACACTACCAAAAGTTTGGAAACATGACTATTTTTAATGTTTTTGAACAAAGTCTCTTATGCTCATTAAGGCTGCATTTATTTCATAATAAATACAGAAAAAAATAGTAATTTGCGAAATATTATTACAATTTAAAATGAGGGTTTTCTATTTTAATATACTTTAAAATATAATTTATATCCTGTGATCAAAGCTGAATTTTCAGCATCATTACTCCAGTCTTCAGTGTCACATGATCCTTCAGAAATCATTCTGATATGATGATTTGTTATCAATGTTGGAAACAGTTGTGCTGCTTCATATTATTTTATAATCTGTGATACTTTTTCAGGATTCTTTGATGAATAAAAAGTTAAATGATATCAGCATTTATTTAAAATAGAAATCTTTTGTAACAATATACACTACTGTTCAAAAGTTTGGGGTCAGTGATGTTTTTTTGTTTTATTTTTTTGAAAGAAATTAATACTTTTATTCAGCACGGATGTGTTAAATTGATAAAAAGTGATCAAATCATCATATCACAATGATTTCTGAAGGATCATGTGACACTGAAGACTGGAGTAATGATGCTGAAAATTCAGCTTTGATCACAGGATATAAATTATATTTTTAAGTATATTAAAATAGAAAACCATCATTTTAAATTGTAATAATATTTCACAATATTATAGTTTTTTTTTCTGTGTTTATTATTATTAAATGCAGCCTTAATGATCATATTTGTTCAAAAACATTAGTAATGTTTCCACACTTTTGATTGGTAGTGTGTATAATTTATTAATATATTTTAAGATCAAAAGTTACACATTAGTGAATGCACTGTGAACTAACATGAGCAATAGACAATTATATTTTTATATAAGCTGTAATAATATATTGTTGACGGTTGATTTGTATAATTTACATTCTCACACATTAAAGAAAATAGCTTGATTTTTAATCCATTAACTTTAATAAAAGTATAAATCTCTAGTGTGGCTCAATATCAGTATCTCTTATATCACTACAGTTTAGATTCTTTTCAAACATTACAGTTTATAGAATTTAAGCATCTATAAAAATAAAGGTTTTTCACGGCATTGTCTCAGAAGAACTATTTCTGGTTCCACAAAAAAACATTTCATTGATCAGAACCATTTTTTTCTTAGTGTGAAGGACATTTTAATCATCTAAAGAACCTTTTGTGGTTCCACGGACATTAAAAGTTCTTCATGGAACCTTTGATGCCAATAAAGAACCTTTATTTTTCATCTGTAAGGAGGATGAAGCAGTGATGTGACGTCTTACCGTCTCTCAGCAGGATCTTCACAGTCCCAAGCGTGTGTTAATTGTGAAGCAGATCTGGTTCAGATGGCCCGGCCGTCTCCAAACACACCCCACAGTTGGTGGATTCAGTCACAGATCCGGTGTTTATTTTGAGAATTCCAGCAGCTGCACCTGTCGGAGTTTGAGCCGGCAGAGACGCTCCTACTGCTGACATTTATATTCATCAGCATCAAAAACTAACAGGATTTATTTGTGATGTGCATCATGATAATCTTTGACTGGACTACCATGCTAATACCATGGTAAACTGATGCATAATGTGCATAAATGTTTTGTAAATAATCCCTTTTTCTTTTGAAGGAAAGTGGATAATACTTTTATCCAACAAGGACGCATTAAATTGATCAAAAGTGACAAAAATAACAGCAAAATAAATGCTGTTTGTATTAGAATGATTTCTGAAGGATCATGTGACACTGAAGACTGGAGTAATGATGCTGAAAATTCAGCTTTGATCACAGGAATAAATTACACTTTACTATATATTCACATAAAAAACAGCTTTTTTACAAAATATTTCACTATTTTTACTAAATAAATGCAGCTTTATCACAAGAATAAATTATATTTTACTATATATTCACATAGAAAACCGATATCTTAAATTCTAAAAATATTTCACTATTTTTACTAAATAAATTCAGCTTTATCACAAGAATAAATTATATTTTACTATATATTCACATAGAAAACCGATATCTTAAATTCTAAAAATATTTCACTATTTTTACTAAATAAATGCAGCTTTATCACAAGAATAAATTATATTTTACTATATATTCACATAGAAAACCGATATCTTAAATTCTAAAAATATTTCACTATTTTTACTAAATAAATGCAGCTTTATCACAAGAATAAATTATATTTTACTATATATTCACATAGAAAACCGATATCTTAAATTCTAAAAATATTTCACTATTTTTACTAAATAAATGCAGCTTTATCACAAGAATAAATTATATTTTACTATATATTCACATAGAAAACCGATATCTTAAATTCTAAAAATATTTCACTATTTTTACTAAATAAATGCAGCTTTATCACAAGAATAAATTATATTTTACTATATATTCACATAGAAAACCGATATCTTAAATTCTAAAAATATTTCACTATTTTTACTAAATAAATGCAGCTTTATCGCAAGAATAAATTATATTTTACTATATATTCACATAGAAAACCGATATCTTAAATTCTAAAAATATTTCACTATTTTTACTAAATAAATGCAGCTTTATCACAAGAATAAATTATATTTTACTATATATTCACATAGAAAACCGATATCTTACATTCTAAAAATATTTCACTATTTTTACTAAATAAATGCAGCTTTATCACAAGAATAAATTATATTTTACTATATATTCACAAAGAAAACCGATATCTTACATTCTAATATATTTCACTATTTTTACTAAATAAATGCAGCTTTATCACAAGAATAAATTATATTTTACTATATATTCACATAGAAAACCGATATCTTAAATTCTAAAAATATTTCACTATTTTTACTAAATAAATGCAGCTTTATCACAAGAATAAATTATATTTTACTATATATTCACAAAGAAAACCGATATCTTACATTCTAAAAATATTTCACTATTTTTACTAAATAAATGCAGCTTTATCGCAAGAATAAATTATATTTTACTATATATTCACATAGAAAACCGATATCTTAAATTCTAAAAATATTTCACTATTTTTACTAAATAAATGCAGCTTTATCACAAGAATAAATTATATTTTACTATATATTCACATAGAAAACCGATATCTTAAATTCTAAAAATATTTCACTATTTTTACTAAATAAATGCAGCTTTATCACAAGAATAAATTATATTTTACTATATATTCACATAGAAAACCGATATCTTAAATTCTAAAAATATTTCACTATTTTTACTAAATAAATGCAGCTTTATCGCAAGAATAAATTATATTTTACTATATATTCACATAGAAAACCGATATCTTAAATTCTAAAAATATTTCACTATTTTTACTAAATAAATGCAGCTTTATCACAAGAATAAATTATATTTTACTATATATTCACAAAGAAAACCGATATCTTACATTCTAAAAATATTTCACTATTTTTACTAAATAAATGCAGCTTTATCACAAGAATAAATTATATTTTACTATATATTCACATAGAAAACCGATATCTTAAATTCTAAAAATATTTCAAATTTTTTACTGTATTTTTGATCAAATAAATGCAGCCTTGATTAACAGAAGAGACTTTTCTCAAAATATTTTTTAAAAATCCTACCGCAAATAAACTTGCATATACATATGTATATCTTCTTTCTGTTAAAACTAATTTATTCAAATGCATTTATTAAGTCATTAAAAAAGTCACTTTATCCAATTTGTTTGTTTTTTTAGTTCTTCATCTTTGTTTGGCTCTTTGAAGCTCCATTAATTGAAACCGCTTGTAAAGATAGTAGTGACATGAAGATAAATCCAGAAATATCTCTCAGCTGTGCAGTTTTATGAATCAGCTGTTAGTTTTGGTTCTCAGAATTGTTTGTGTCTGAGTTCACAGTGATTACAGATGAACTTCTTGTATATCGAACACTTGAATCAGAAATATCGCTGTGATCACCTGCGCTCTAATTATAAATCACATTCACGTCACGATGGAACTACTAAAGCTGTTTCTATAGCAACACTCACAGCAAAATGTCACTTAATGACAGCGAAAAACGTCATCACTACAATAATTCACCTCTATATGCCTTCGATAAGAAAAAAGAGCACCAGCTAAAATTAGCGATAGTAATAATTTGCTGAAACAAGCAACACGACAGTGTTTAAAATCTCAATCTAACCTGTAATTATGAGTTTAACAAAGACGTGAAAGTCAAACGCTCTCCAGCATGATGTGAACGCCGCATTAATAAACACCTGCCAATCAGAATCAAGAATGTGATGTGAGAATATGATGATCATCAGTTCTTCTAATGTGAGATTCCTGAGAGATCCGTCACAGAAACGGAGCGAATCTCTCTCAGATCTGTCGGATATTACTGCTGTAATCTTTATCAGCATTAAATTAAGTTATTCCACACATACAGAGTAATACGAGTGAATTGTCTTTGGCCTTGATGACATCATCTGCAATGAAAAGTCGTTTCAGTACAGTACTGTCGCATATGTGTTCTGTTATGGTTGAGTTTCATTGTGTTTTAGTTCTGTTCCTGTTTGCCTTGTAATTTGACCCCGTTTCCAAGCGTTTAATTAATGATTCTGTTCACCTGTTGTGTGTTAATTACTTCATTTAGCCTGAGAAGAACATGCATACATATATATATATATATATACAGTGCCTTTAAAATCATCATACCCCCTTTGACCTTGTTGTAAAGTGTTATCATTCATCTTCACATATTAATAATCAATTTTTGCCTTTATAAATGAGTCATTAAGGTACGATTTGAGTCCCTCTGACCCTTTTTTCAGTGTATTTTATCTGTTGGGTCACCAAAATATATTTTCGTAGTCATTGAAATGTCTCCTTTAATAATGTTTAAAAACACGACACACATTTGATCTTCATATTAGAAATGATTTAGTTTTTTTCAGTTGACTCCACCTGTTTTGTCACATTCCTCGAGGCCTTCTATGAAAGTGTTCTTGGGATATGAATAATAAAATGAGAATTTCAGTTTGTCATTCCCATAAATATCCATCTGTTTTTTTTCATAGTAAATTCATGATTATTCATTAAAATCACATTATTTAGTTCCGTAGCTCAGTAACCCCTCAACCCCGTTACACAAACCATAATGAACTGATGCTTATGTGACATCATTAATAGGAAATGACATCATAGAAGTCTTCTGAACAACACTGTGAGCAAATCAGCACCTTCTTTAATAATTAGAACTAAATTATGTTGTGAAATGTTGTGTTTGTCGAGATTAACGACTCGTTACATCAATTAAAGACAGAAAACTACTACTTGTGAAAATTATCTTTGTTATTTCAACATTATTCATGATTTCTTAATATCATGCATGTCATGTGATCTCCATTTATTCACTAGATTTAGAGCAGTGGCCAAAACTCAACCCCGTCACACCTACATTTTTATTATTTTTATTGTTTAGTTTATGAAAAAGTAATTTAAAGTTAGTTTTATGAAATGTTCACTGATTTTAGTCTTTGATCAGAAATGATGATGTTTCGGTCACAAAAAGTGTCCATTTCAGGCTTTAGATGCAAAAGTGTGAGACTTTATGTAACTTTTATATTTGCAATGACTGAATTAGTGTGAGAGACATCTGATTAATAGGAAAATGTTGATTTTATCACAAAAACATTTTATAATAATATTCAGAGAGCTCCCATAGTGTCCATAACTTAAAATAATGAGCAATAATAATAGGGATTTGATGCCTGAGATGGGAAAATATGTTTTTCTGGAAGTTAAATAAGTCATTAATGTTGTGGGGTGATCAGAAAAGTGATACATTTTGGTAAAAAAAAGTCCAAATCGTGGACGCAAGATGAAATCCATGGACTTTAGGATCAATTCCGATGTTTTATAAATGAGACACCAAGAATATGAATAAAAGAAAGTAAAGATTCTGGATCTTTCTTGTTTGTCGGACATACATTCATACAGACACGTTTCCCATCAAACCTACACAAAACCCAAACGCTGCAGGAATCTTTGAGTTATCTTTTATATTTTTAAAAACAAACAAAAAATAACAGATTAAATGGAATTTACAGTAGACATTCGCAATCATTGTGCACTTTTAAATACCTCAGATACTTTCTGCACGGCTGTCAACAGAAAAACGCAAACACAACGAGGAGAGGAGGAGGAGCGGGCCGGGAAAAGAGCGTCAACTTATCCACGGGAAAAGAATCACTGAATATATAGATTATTTCTTATAATCCTTACATCACTTATATAAATATACTGAACCGAGAAAAGAAGATTCATCTGAGAGAGAGAGAGCGAGAGAGAAAATAAACGGCGCAATACAGAAGTCCACAACAGCGTTAAGGCAAAACAGAAAGCAAGAAACGCTAGAAAGTGAAAGAGGAAGAAATCCAAAGTGAACAGAGAAAAGATGAGGAGAGAGAGATCTCGCCGGAGGAAGAGAGACAGACGGAGACCGATGGAGAAAAACGAGAGACGAGAATGATGATCCTTTCATCATTTACTCATCCTCATGTTGCTCCAAACCTGTGTGACTTTTTTGGAAGAACATCTGAGCTTTATCGTGTTTAATATATTCCAAGTCTTTACATCTCAAATGATGTCAAACACCACCGACTCTCAATCAAACGCATTATCTTTATAAGATGTTTTTTCTTCATTGTGCTCCGCTGAAATAACGTCAGACGGGTTTGGAACGTCATGAGAATAAAGACAAGACCTTCATTTTCGTCCGAACTCTCCCTTTAAGACGCCCGCTTTGTGTCTATGAGTGTGTGCGCGTGTCATACGATACACATACAACGCAACACGCTTCTGTGTCACATGTGCTCTTCTGTTAATGATACAAAATAATAAAAAAGATCCCTAAGGAACATCAGGATGATCTCTTCCCTTTGACGTGATCTTCGACTTCCTCTCCGTCCTGCGGTCTCTCTCTCTCTCCCGACTCACTGTGAGCTCGCTCTCTCCAGCACGCGCAAGTCATAGTTCTTTTTGGTGGCGCGCAGTTTGAACAAACTCCCGCCGCTGTTGTTGAGTTTGAAGGAGGCGCTCTGGGCCGCCATGGTGTTGGGGAACACGGCCACGACGGTGTACAGGTGAGCGGGGTCGCTGCCGTCCCCCCGTCCTCCGCCGCCGGGGCCCCGGGGACACTGAGGGTCCTTCAGCCACTGGATCTTGGCGCCGCAGAGCGAGAGCTGGTTGAAGAGCTTCTCGGCCTCCGGACGGGAAATGCCCTCGGGAAGGTCGGTCACCTCCAGCACTCGACTCACCACTGGAGGGAGACAAGGAGAGATCGTGTTAATGGTGTGTTTTGACCTGAAACATTTAACCCCCCCCCAAAAAAAAAAAATCGAGTTTATGTTTATGCACTGGACTAAAACTTACTGACTTTTTGCAGGATAGAACAAAAAAATTTTCAAAAAAAATTTTCAATCCTGGAACTACAGTTTCCAGGGTTGAATGAGCAGATTAAATGTGTTTGATCTCTTACCCACGTCAGTAGTTCCCAGGTCTGTAGAGGCAGATTTGAGCGTTTGTCTTTTACCCCGTGCTCCGTGCTTCATCACGCCCTGACTCTGAGGAAACACACACACACATAGACATGTGTTCAAGTCCTTGACGTGGTGTTTAGTAAAGAGTAATTGGGTTTTTTAGTAGTCAATGCTGACACAGACACTGTGTAATCAAAAGATCAGAGATCACGCTGAACATATGACATTCATAGTCCATTTTAAACCAGTGTGATTTAGGGAAAACTCTAGGGTAACGTATTCATTTCTTACCGACTCCAAACGGTTGACCATTAGTGTATATTTATGCTGATAATATAATTTGTAATGAAAACATTAGTAATAAATTAGAAAAATGCAAAACGGACCCCGCTGTATTAACTGAGCGGTGTGACTCAATTTACATACTGAAAAAAGTAATTCAATTCACTAAATACTCAAAATTCGCTAAACAGACAACATTATCCATCCATTGAGAAAACGATATACTAAGAGTTGTGTATATATATATATATATATATATATATATATATATATATATATATATACACTTCATGTATACCTGATGGGAGCTGTAAGAGGACTGGTTGTGGTTGTGCATGATGGGAGGACACAGACTGTACTGCAGTGGCTGCCCCAGTAAAGAGTAGCGCCCATCTGCTGAGACACAAACACACACTCAGTGAAGGTCAACGGCAACAGCATCAGGTCAATGGGGCAGTACGACTCGCACACAAGCACGTGCACTCGCGCCCGCTCTCGCCAGCGCAAACTCTTGCCCGCACTCTCATCCACACACTCTCGTACACACTCGCCCACACACTCGTCCCGCACATTCTTGCACACACTCTCCCACACGCACTCTTGAACTATCATCTCGCGCACTCTCGTCCCGCGCACTCTCGTCCCGCGCACTCTCGTCCCGCGCACTCTCGTCCCGCCCACTCTCGACCCGCCCACTCTCGACCCGCCCACTCTCGACCCGCCCACTCTCGACCCGCCCACTCTCGTCCCGCGCACTCTCGTCCCGCGCACACTTGTGTGTGTGCACTCTTGCACACACTCACACTCACCACACACTCACTCGCACAATGTCACACTATCATCTCGCACACTCACCTGCACACTCTCATACACAATCGCCCACACACTCGTCCCGCACATTCTTGCACTATCATCTCACACACTCTCGCCCGCGCACTCTCGTCCCGCGCACTCTCGACCCGCGCACTCTCGACCCGCGCACTCTCGACCCGCGCACTCTCGACCCGCGCACACTTGTGTGTGTGCACTCTCGACCCGCGCACTCTCGACCCGCGCACTCTCGACCCGCGCACTCTCGACCCGCGCACTCTCGACCCGCGCACTCTCGACCCGCGCACTCTCGTCCCGCGCACTCTCGTCCCGCGCACTCTCGTCCCGCGCACTCTCGACCCGCCCACTCTCGACCCGCGCACTCTCGACCCGCGCACTCTCGACCCGCGCACTCTCGACCCGCGCACTCTCGAGCCGCCCACTCTCGACCCGCGCACTCTCGACCCGCGCACTCTCGACCCGCCCACTCTCGACCCGCCCACTCTCGACCCGCCCACTCTCGACCCGCCCACTCTCGACCCGCGCACTCTCGTCCCGCGCACTCTCGTCCCGCGCACACTTGTGTGTGTGCACTCTTGCACACACTCACACTCACCACACACTCACTCGCACAATGTCACACTATCATCTCGCACACTCACCTGCACACTCTCATACACAATCGCCCACACACTCGTCCCGCACATTCTTGCACTATCATCTCACACACTCTCGCCCGCGCACTCTCGTCCCGCGCACTCTCGACCCGCGCACTCTCGACCCGCGCACTCTCGACCCGCGCACTCTCGACCCGCGCACACTTGTGTGTGCGCAATCTCTACCCGCGCACTCTCGACCCGCGCACTCTCGTCCCGCGCACTCTCGTCCCGCGCACTCTCGACCCGCGCACTCTCGACCCGCGCACTCTCGTCCCGCGCACTCTCGACCCGCGCACTCTCGTCCCGCGCACTCTCGTCCCGCGCACTCTCGACCCGCGCACTCTCGACCCGCGCACTCTCGACCCGCGCACTCTCGACCCGCGCACTCTCGACCCGCGCACTCTCGACCCGCGCACTCTCGACCCGCGCACTCTCGTGTGTGTGCACTCTCGACCCGCGCACTCTCGTCCCGCGGACACTTGTGTGTGTGCACTCTCGACCCGCGCACTCTCGACCCGCGCACTCTCGAACCGTGCACCTCTCGACCCGCGCACACTTGTGTGTGTGCACTCTCGACCCGCGCACTCTCGACCCGCGCACTCTCGTCCTGCGCGCTCTCGACCCGCGCGCTCTCGTCCCGCGCGCTCTCGTCCCGCGCACTCTCGAACCGTGCACCTCTCGACCCGCGCACACTTGTGTGTGTGCACTCTCGACCCGCGCACTCTCGACCCGCGCACTCTCGTCCTGCGCGCTCTCGACCCGCGCGCTCTCGTCCCGCGCGCTCTCGTCCCGCGCGCTCTCGAACCGTGCACCTCTCGACCCGCGCACACTTGTGTGTGTGCACTCTCGACCCGCGCACTCTCGACCCGCGCACACTTGTGTGTGTGCACTCTCGACCCGCGCACTCTCGACCCGCGCACTCTCGTCCTGCGCGCTCTCGTCCCGCGCGCTCTCGTCCCGCGCGCTCTCGTCCCGCGCACTCTCGACCCGCGCACTCTCGTCCCGCGCACTCTCGACCCGCGGACACTTGTGTGTGTGCACTCTCGACCCGCGCACTCTCGACCCGCGCACTCTCGACCCGTGCACCTCTCGACCCGCGCACACTTGTGTGTGTGCACTCTCGACCCGCGCACTCTCGACCCGCGCACTCTCGTCCTGCGCGCTCTCGACCCGCGCGCTCTCGTCCCGCGCGCTCTCGTCCCGCGCACACTTGTGTGTGTGCACTCTCGACCCGCGCACTCTCGACCCGCGCACTCTCGACCCGCGCACTCTCGACCCGCGCACTCTCGTCCCGCGCACACTTGTGTGTGTGCACTCTTGCACACACTCACACTCACCACACACTCACTCGCACAATGTCACACTATCATCTCGCACACTCACCTGCACACTCTCATACACAATCGCCCACACACTCGTCCCGCACATTCTTGCACTATCATCTCACACACTCTCGCCCGCGCACTCTCGTCCCGCGCACTCTCGACCCGCGCACTCTCGACCCGCCCACTCTCGACCCGCCCACTCTCGACCCGCCCACTCTCGACCCGCCCACTCTCGACCCGCCCACTCTCGACCCGCCCACTCTCGACCCGCCCACTCTCGACCCGCCCACTCTCGACCCGCCCACTCTCGACCCGCGCACTCTCGTCCCGCGCACACTTGTGTGTGTGCACTCTTGCACACACTCACACTCACCACACACTCACTCGCACAATGTCACACTATCATCTCGCACACTCACCTGCACACTCTCATACACAATCGCCCACACACTCGTCCCGCACATTCTTGCACTATCATCTCACACACTCTCGCCCGCGCACTCTCGTCCCGCGCACTCTCGACCCGCGCACTCTCGACCCGCGCACTCTCGACCCGCGCACTCTCGACCCGCGCACACTTGTGTGTGCGCACTCTCGACCCGCGCACTCTCGACCCGCGCACTCTCGACCCGCGCACTCTCGACCCGCGCACTCTCGTCCCGCGCACTCTCGTCCCGCGCACTCTCGACCCGCCCACTCTCGACCCGCGCACTCTCGACCCGCGCACTCTCGTCCCGCGCACTCTCGTCCCGCGCACTCTCGTCCCGCGCACTCTCGACCCGCCCACTCTCGACCCGCGCACTCTCGACCCGCCCACTCTCGACCCGCGCACTCTCGACCCGCGCACTCTCGACCCGCGCACTCTCGACCCGCGCACTCTCGTGTGTGTGCACTCTCGACCCGCGCACTCTCGTGTGTGTGCACTCTCGACCCGCGCACTCTCGTCCCGCGGACACTTGTGTGTGTGCACTCTCGACCCGCGCACTCTCGACCCGCGCACTCTCGAACCGAGCACCTCTCGACCCGCGCACACTTGTGTGTGTGCACTCTCGACCCGCGCACTCTCGACCCGCGCACTCTCGTCCTGCGCGCTCTCGACCCGCGCGCTCTCGTCCCGCGCGCTCTCGTCCCGCGCACTCTCGTCCCGCGCACACTTGTGTGTGTGCACTCTCGACCCGCGCACTCTCGACCCGCGCACTCTCGTCCCGCGCGCTCTCGTCCCGCGTGCTCTCGTCCCGCGCGCTCTCGTCCCGCGCACTCTCGTCCCGCGCACTCTCGACCCGCGCACTCTCGTCCCGCACACTCTCGTGTGTGTGCACTCTTGCACACACTCACCACACACTCACTCTCACAATGTCACACTATCGTCTCGCACACTCACCTGCACACTCTCACCCACGCACTCTCGTTCCACATATTCTTGCACTCTTGCACACATTTGCACGAACACTATCATCCCACACACTCTCGCACACTCACCCGCACTCTCTTGCACACACTCACCCAAAGACTCTCACACACGCACTATCGTCTCGCACACACTTGCTCACGTATTCTCATACACACTTGCCCACACACTCTCACCTGTTCACTCTCGTACTCGGCCACACATTCTCAACCGCACACTATGGTCCCGCGCACTATCGTCCCACACACTCTTGTCCTGCGTACTCTTGTCCCGCACATTCTTGCACACACTCAGCCGCGCAATCTCGCACGTGCACTCTTGCACACACTCGCACGAGCACTATTGTCCCGCACATTCTTGCACACACTCACCCACGCAATCTCGCACGTGCACTCTTGCACACACTCGCACGAGCACTATCGCCCGCACACTATCACAGCTTCACTTTTCTACAGTGGAAGAGAGTGAAGGTGCATCATCCATCTTATTTTTTTAGTCTATGGTTCTGATTGATTGCGATTTTTCTGTGCAGCTTTTTGCTTTCAGTGTGGACAGAAAAATGAGTCCATGTCAAGGCCTGTTCACACACACAATGTCAGATTTGATCTCTTGTAGACATGTCTAATGTAGTAATGACCACGTGTACCTTGTGCTGGCCCACCGGGCCGAGGGAACTGTGAGATGAGAGGCAGCGGGCCGAGACCCGGACACACGGTGTTCACGCTGCCAGACGGAGAGGGTGCAGGAGACTGTGTGGGAGACGCCAGCGGGCTGCTGAGCTGAGTGCTGACCTACACACACACACACACACACACACAATATGATGATTAGAGTGTGAGTCATCCTGATAGATCAAATTCATTCACAAATGTAGCCAAAAATACTGTGAAATACCTGGTGCTCTGGTTTGCTGGGTCTCTGCTCCACGCTATAGTACTTGCAGGGGTTCCATTGCACCAGTGAAGCATTTTGGGTAGGCTGTGGTCCATTAGGAACGCTGAGCTGCATAACCATGACACTGGGACCGGGAGGCGGGACCCCTACAACACATCAACACAAATGTGTCCATCACTCTGAATTCAAAATAAACTAGATAGAGTTCTGATAACAAAGAAAAACTACTCTTAAATTGGTCCGATTATGCTTTTTCAGATATTATCTTTCATGTAGTGTATAATACTGCTGTTTATGAATGTAAAAGGACTGCAAAGTTCCAAAGATCAAAGTGCAGATCAATTTGATTCTGAACTGAAACAAGTCGTCAGTAATTCAGTCTCACTTCCTGCTCAACCTATGTTGGTAATTTGCATAATGCCAGCCTAAGGTTTTCATAGGGTGCCGGCCAACAGCGTCTGCTTTGGTTTTACCACTTTGATGAGATTGATACGGTAAACCTGTTACTGTTTGTATCACTGTGTATCAAGTGCTGAGATTCAGATATAATAATGAGCATTTGGTTTAAGACCAATCACAGCAGACTGGACCGTCTGACCAATCAGAGCAGAGTAGGTCTCAGAAAGGCGGAGTTTAGAGAGACTGAATCCTTGATTGAAGTTTTTCAGATACTGTGAGAAAAAAGCTGATGCTGCAGAGGATATTATGAGAAAATTAAAGTGTTTTTTGACTTCCAAGCGCCAAAACAAAATTATGAACCTTTAAAATATCATAACAGGGGGACTTTAAATTATTTAAATGTTTAGCTATTGGGCAGATAATGCAGATATTTACTGATGCACAATGGGTAAATTATTTGTAAATTGTAGTTAATATATTGTTAATATATTGTTCATTACTGATCATGGTGTGATTTTTCTGTATTATTTAAGAATTATAGTGTAGTATTAAAACTACTACAGAATTTATTAATATTTTTCCAGTTAGGGTTACATTTTCAATTTTAGTTTTAATTTTTATTAATTTTGTTTTGTGCTTTTGCAACTTTAAATGTCTTTTCCTTTTATTTAGTTTGAGTTTCACTTCAACTTATTCCAGCTAGTTGCCAAAACAAAAATAAGAAATGTTGCTAAGTTTTTCCATGTAATATTTTATTATTTTTCCATATAATATTATATATAAAGTTTTTAACTTATACTTTAAAAAATAGAAAGGTTTCCTCGACAACTAATTGAAATAAGTTTGTTTTAGATGTAATATTTTATTGTCTTTCAGCTTTATTTATTTTAAGTAGTTTTTGTTTTCATTGCAGTTTTAGGTAACGATATGAATGCATGTGTCCAGGGTGGTTGTGGGATACCTGAATACTGCTGTTGTATTGGCTGTGGGCTGCAGGGTGAGGCAGACTGGGTCATCTGGTACTGATCTGAAGTGGGCGGCTGCAGGTAACCCACAGATGGACTGAAACACACACACACAGGAATTGGGATGGCGAATAAAGCAGCGTTTCCATCCCATGTGTTAAAGACAAAATCGTGACTTCCTAGGAAACTGTCATGTTCTCATGCGTTTGGATGCTGGTGTTTGGGAACGCAATCGTGTGAGATGCTTAAACCAAATCATTGTGATGTCAGACTTTGACTCAGGTGTTTCAGAACCACCAAACCATCATTTGAGATGCTGCGATGCGACTGGTCTGCTGGTTAGTCCAGTTATCCAATCACAGCCTCTGCTGAGGCAAAGTTGTTGCACATCAAGGGATTTATTGTTCCCCATCATGGTTTATGCGCACATTTTCTTATTGAATAAAAAAAATGATATAGCATACTTTTTGTATGCACATTTTAAGATTTTATCCGCATCTTGCGGTTTACATTCAGCGTTTTTTTAAATATATCTCAAAATTCATATAATTCATATTACTGATTTAAAGGTGCAGTAAGCGATTTCTGACAAACACTGTTGAAAGTCAATCGGACTGAGTGCCAAAACACACTTGTAGCCAATCAGCAGTAAGGGGCGTGTCCACTCATTAGAGGGGAGGGATGCATAGCAGGCTTGTGAATTTTGGGGCGGAGCCATCAAGATAGGGGTGTGGTCATTTTGGGTAGGGGCGTGTTTGTTTTGGTGTTTTTAAATATCAACAACTTTTCTCAACAATCGCTTACTGCACCTTTAATACATTTATTTTGATCATATGTGGAAAAATTATTATTTTCAACCTTCATTCTGTCTGAAATGATCTGTTTTTAAGACGCTGATATGATTGGCTAGCGTTAGCGTGTGTGTACCTTGTGCTGTTCTGTTGTGTGGGTGTCAGTACACTGTAGTAGACGGGCATGGGCGCGGCAGTCGGCATGGCTCCCTGTACTGACTGGCTGACGGGCACCATGACGGGCTGCTGGTACTGCTGCTGCACCACAGACGGACTCTCATTGGCTACAGGAACCTGCAACGGCACACAGGTGGAGCTGTCAGTCACAGATGCACACGCATCCACACACACACACACACACACACACACACACGCACACACACCTGATAGGAGGGCATGGGGGGGTACTGGACCATCATGCTCTGCATCTGTCCGTTCATGCCCGTGCGCTGTGTGCTCATCATACTGGCGCTCTGCGGCTGCTGTACTCCCATCATGCCCTGGTACGCAGGCTGCTGACTGGTCATCATGGGCTGGAGCGGAGCTGCTCACGCAAAACAAAAGCGCATCAGGCTTCAAACCGCTCATGAGGGAGTCGTTCAGAGCGAATCAATGAACTTTAATATGAGACATCAATATAAGAGAGCATAAAAGCGGCAGGAGTCTTCTGAGACAGACGGATGGAAGCCCATTCAGTCCACACAAGAATCATGCTTGAGCAACCCTGTACTATGGTCAAGAGTCGACAGAACTGCCACTTTCCCTTCAGTGTGTCCGCAGAGGGTTATTTAGAAATTCATAATTATGACTTGAAAAGACATAAAACATCAAAATTATGACATACTAAGTCATAATTATGGGGTCAAAATTATAATGTTGACTTTTTAATTTCATAATTTTGACTTTAAACTTATAATTTTGATTTGTCAATTTCAACTGCCTTGAACTAATTAATTTTTTATTTCATAATTGTGACTTTTTATGTCATAATTTTGGCTTTCAATCTCAAAACTTTAAACTCATAATTATTAGTTGAAAATGCCAAATTGAGTTTGAGTCAATTTAACTGACTTTTCTCATAACTATTTAATATCATAATTACAACATTGTCATAATTTTGATTTGTCTTTCAGGGTCATAAATTTCACAATTTAGTATAATTTTGACTTTTTAAACTGTCGATTTGACAATTTCAACCATCTAATAATGACTGTCAATTTCGACTCATAATTATGACTTTATATATAATTTTCTCTATTCGGTTTCATGTCATAATTTTGACTTTTTAAACAATTTCAATTTGTAGAATTCAACTACCTTGAACTAAGTTAATTTTTTCTTATGATGTCATGCTTGACTTTTCATTATCATAATTTTGACTTTAAACATATTTAAATTTGTCGAAACTACCTTGAACTAATTACATTTTTTATTTCATTATTGTGACTTTCAAATTCAAATGACAATTTTTTAAACTCAAAATTCAATTTGTCAGTTTCAACTAATAATTATGTGTCAATTTCAACAGTCATAACTTTGACTTTTCTTTTATCATAATTACAACAATGTCATAATTTTGATTAGTCTTAGAACTTTCAATGTCTTATATTTGACATTTTAGTCTCATAATTTTGACTTTTTAAACTGTCGATTTGACAATTTCAACCATCTAATAATGACTGTCAATTTCGACTCATAATTATGACTTTATATATAATTTTCTCTATTCGGTTTCATGTCATAATTTTGACTTTTTAAACAATTTCAATTTGTAGAATTCAACTACCTTGAACTAAGTACATTTTTTCTTATGTCATACTTGACATTTCATTATCATAAATTTGACTTTAAACTTATTTAAATTTGTCAATTTCAACTACCTTGACAAATTACATTTTTTATTTCATAATTGTGACTTTCAAATTCAAATGACAATTTTTTTTAACTCAAAATTCGATTTGTCAGTTTCAACTAATAATTACTAATAGTCAATTTCAACAGTCATAACTTTTCTCATAACAATTTTTAATCATAATTACATGCCATAATTTTGATTTGTCTTAGAACTTTCAATGTCTTATATTTGATATTTTAGTCTCATAATTTTGACTTTTCAATCCCATAATTTAGATTTTTTTAAACCCATAATTTTGATTCGTCAAATTCAACTATTTTATGAGTTTTTAATCTGATAACTTTCACTTTTTATACTCAATTTCAATTTGTAAAATTCAATTATCTTTGAATTGACATGATAAACATCAAAATTGAAGTCATGAATTTGACTTTTTAGTTTCATAATTTTGACTTTAATCTTATAATTTAGATTTTTTAAAAACTAAATTTCAATTTGTCAATTTCAAACATCTTATGACTTACAATATCAATTAGGGCTGTGCGATTAATCGAAATCGTAATAAAATCGCGATTTGAGCATGCGCGATTTCTAAATCGCTTCATAGCACGATTTTTCCCGCGCTCCTGGCCCCAACCTCCGAACCAATCAGAATGCAGCGCAGCTAAATTGAGCGCGAGAACAGAACAGACCGGGCATAACGACAGATACTCAACAGAAACAGGGAAGATGAGTTCAGGACAGGATAAGAACTTGGTGCCCCCCAAAAAAATCAACATCTGTGGTGTGGGATTACTTTGGATGCAGGAGAGATGACTTATCACAGAGCCAGGTAATTTGCAAGACCTGTCAATCTGTCATTGCGGCAAAACAGGGTAACCATTTCTACTTCAGTACTTCTTTTCACTCGCTTCATTTTGCTTGTTGCTTAGCGAAATATGTCTGCCACGTGTGAAACAAATAAGCATATGTTTCTCTAACCATGCAGCAAAAAAAAACAAAAAAAAAAAACGTTTAACTGATAGTATTAATCGGTTAAAATTCTTACTTTCTGTTAACGGTTAAACGGTCAATGTGAGCATCCCTAGTTATTTCTTTATGCCTTTTTGAACTTCTGTATGCCTTTGGCATATTTTCTATCAAATGAGACCATTTTCACGTTTCTGTGAGCTTTTGTTCATAAATAATCAACTGTTTTGTCGCAGATGTGAAGAAGAGGAAATGCGCTCTCAAACAGAGAAACACGATATAATTTATGCAAAGATATGGTGCCCGCAAATATCGTCAGTAAAGACGGCTTCCAAAAAATGATACAGACCCTTGATAAGAGATATCAGCTGCCATCGCAAAGTTATTTTTCAAGAGTTGCCATCCCTGAGATGTATTTCACATGCGAGGCCAGTGTTGAATCGGAGTTAAAACAAGTGAAATACGCAACTACTTCAGATATGTGGTGGTCAAGCAGAACATCGGAATTTATAATTATTTATTTAGGCCATTGTCTGTTAGAGACGTGTTAACTTTTCGATAAAGCTCTAATTGGTTTCCTTTGGAAATATGTTTCAAATTCACACAGAATGCATTTATAACTGTAAAGCATGTCTGTTTGTGTCAAAATCGTGAATAAAATCGAAATCGAAAAAAAAATCAAGTAATCGTGATAGGTTTTTTTTGTCCATATCGCACAGCCCTAATATCAATCTTGACATTTATCTCGAAAATTTTTACGTCATAATTTTCATGACTTTTTGTGTCATATTTGTGACTCATAATTATCATAATTTAGACTTATTAATGATAATTAGAATTTACCAAAGCACGATTTTGACTGAATGGTGATAATGGACTTCCTGGAACCTGAAGAGCTCCAAAACCACGTGAGCTTGTTTTATAGGGAGGATCACATGATGTTGTCTAGAAGTTCTAGCTATAAAAGCACACAGAACAGGAAGTGAGGTCCGACTGACCGGAGGGCTGTGCCGGCGGGGGCAGCGGCTGAGATCGCTGCGTGGGGAACGACACCTGGTGAGAGATGGAGCGGTACTGCTGGCCGGAATTAGGATACTGTCCTGCGGTGGAGTAATACTGCACCTGGATCTGAGAGAGGAGAGAGTGTGATGACGCACGGCAAACTCTCATCTGTGATGAGCTGCTGCACAGAAAATGAACAGTCAGTGAACTGAAATCTCTAGTTTTTAAAATCAATGGTTAAGCATAACTAAACTTCACGCACAGCAAACGCACCCTAAAATAGGATCTTCCTCGGCTTGATTAGTTTGTGACGCATCCTGCTCTGTACTTTCACATTATTAAATAAATGATAAACTATTCTCCCGCTGCACATTATCAAACCCAGCAGACCCTGCAGGAGCGAGAGTGAGATGCACAAATGTGTGTGATTACAGCACGCCTTCACAAACATCCCACAAGAATCACACTCTGCATCGCTCTCACACTTAAGTTGTCTAACTAAAGTTGTCTAACACCGTTGTACCAACTTCCTGTTTTCTCTTCAGAGAGTCTGGTAATATTTTGCACGGGAAATTACAGCTACCTCGGGATTGTAGATGAACAATTTACAGCCGGTGATTTGTTTTTAAATCCTAAGTGTTCCCTGACTGGACTGGAGAGATGATGATGATAATAAAGCAGCACAATCATGATTCAGAGACACAGAAGGTGAAGCTACTGTTCAAAAGTTTGGGGTCTGCGTTTACTTGATCAAAAATACAGTAAAAATTGTGAAATATTTTTACAGTGTAAATCAGCTGTTTTCTATGTGAATATATAGTAAAGTGTAATTTATTCCTGTGATCAAAGCTGAATTTTCAGCATCATTACTCCAGTCTTCAGTGTCACATGATCCTTCAGAAATCATTCTAATATGATGATTTGCTGCTCAAGAAACATTTATGATTATTATCAGTGTTAGAAACAGTTCATATTTGTGTGGAAACTGTGATACATTTTATTTTTCAGGATTCTTTGATGAATAGAAAGTTCAAAAGAACAGCATTTATCTGAAATAGAACTTCAATGTCACTTTTGATATATTTAATGCATCCTTGCTGAATAAAAATATTAATTTCTTTCAAAAAACCCAAACTTGTGAGCGGTTCTGTGTTGTACCTGCTGAGGCGGAGGCGGCGGCTGCATGTAGCCCTGAGCGGGCGGCGCGGTCTGCAGGATGGGCTGTGATGGAGGTGGCGGCGGTGGAGGCGGGTGCGCGTGTGGAGCCGCGGGCTGGTATCCAGAGGGCGGCGGGGGCATGATGTAGCTGGGCTGCGGTGGGGGATGCTGGGATAATACGGCGGGTGGAGGTTGGTATAGGCTGGGCGGCTCTGGAGCCTCGCTGGAGCCCTGACGGCTTAGAGACATCTGCCCGAAACCTGCAGTCAACTCATCACCCTGAAGACAGACAGAGAGATCAACATGGGCTCCGTTTCAATTCCTAGTGAGCCACTTCCCTGTCTATATAGGCAACATCCTTATAGTCATTAAACATCACATGTGACTGATCTGAAATGCTGCATGTGCAGCTTCTCTGTTAATGACACACTCACAAATGAAGCTCCTCACGTGAAGTCTAACGTTTACAACAGATTCAAACAGAGTTAGAATGACCATAAAATTCAAGATATCAGGGCAAAACGCCCCTGTATGAGATATTGTCTCATATTTATATCATATGACATGCATGAGTGCAAACGTGTTAATATTGTGTTATATTTTAGACAATATTATCGGTTTTTGCTCAATTTTGCCAACGAAAATATTACCTATAAAGCCAGAGCAGAACTGTTGTGCATCTCAGAGCAACACACAGCAGTGATTCGTTTCTGAATAATGTGTGTTTTGAGCGAATCAATCAGGAGAATCAATGATTCAATGGTCCATTCATAAAGAGAGCCATTTACTAATTCCTGAATGATTCAGCTGTTTGAACGAATCGAATGAATGAATGAATGAATGACTCAATGACTTACTGTTTTAGTTTCTTATTTACAATATAATTTCATGAAATAAATTCTTTTATAATTCCATATGGAAAAAAAACAAACCAAAAAAAAAAAAAATTAAATGTATAGTTCATAATTTTATCACCATTTATTCACCGTCATGGCAGGTGAACTCTAAAAGTTTGTGTAATAAATTATGTTGAATAAAATTTTTTTTTTATTTCTTTCCAAAGCTATTTGTAATATCTATTTGATGCATTTCTCATTTAACACAATAATGACTTAAACTGATCTAATTAGGGTAATTTCCAAATTTGATGATTAATTTACGATTAATTAGATTAATATATTTAAATATTTTTACAAATACATATTTTTAAATAATATACAAATATTTTTATATATATAAAAAATATATATATTTATATATAATTTAAAAATATATTTGTAAAAATATTTAAATAACTAAAAAATGTATATAATATATTTAAAGTTATTTAAATATTTTTACAAATATATATATTTTTAAATAATAATAAAAATATATATATATATATATATATATATAATTTAAAAATATATATTTGTAAAAATATTTAAATAACTTTAAAAAATATATCTATATATAAATATAAATATGTATATGTATATATATATATATATATTTCCACACACATATAAATATATAAAAAAAAATGTATATTAATATATATTAATGATAATATGTTAAATATTTCAAAATATAACAAAATATTTTGTTTAAAGATATTGTTTTTAAATTAGTATACACACACACATATATATACATATATATATATATATATATATATATATATATATATATACATATATATATACATATATATATATATATATATATATATATATATATATATATATATATATATATATATATATATATATATATATATATATATATATATATATATATATATATATATATATATATATATATATATATGCGGGTGTGTTTTTTTTATTTAAATATTACTTTAAAGTATTATTTATATATATAATATTTTAAATGTCTTATTTACATTTTCTTATCTCTTCATTAATAGTTATTGTATTGAATATTATCTAAAGCGGTGCACTTTGAACAGAATCAGCAGATTCTCCCTTTAAAATCAGTGCAAAAACACCCAAACAAATCACTACTAGCTACAACATCCTATTCCAAGCTCAAAAGAAGAAGATCCCGAGAGAACTGATGAGGGGAAATGAAGGGAAAGATGCAGGAGAGCGAGAGGAGCAGTGTTCCAGTACCATGTTGTACTGCTGGGAAGGAGAAACAGGCAGGATGACCTGAGGGCACGAAGGGTTTGAATAAGACACAGCCTGCGCAGACGGCTGCAGAGACGCCACCGGCTGCAGAGAGACAGAGAAAGAACAGAGGAAGAGGCGTTTAGGAGGAAACCAGATGAGAGAATCGTGTTAGAGGGACGCAAACGGAGGAAACGTTAGAGCAGAATGTTCTGTTCATGTACAGATCAGTGCCGAGAACTAAAATACGTCTAGCATTAGCTCGGCTGTGCTCAGAATACTGACAGTGTTTGAAGCAGCAGCATTTCAGAATGACAAGCCGCCACAAAGTAACAACCAGCATCAATGACTGCGCCAAACACATGCACTTCCATTGTAAAATTCCTCATGAAAGCGTGATCATGTGCTTCACGCCACAGCCGGAGGAGAGGAAGCGGCTCACCTGAGGCATCATGTGATTGTGTGCGCTGATGGTGTGCGTGTGGGACGGGGTGGGCAGCAGCGGCTGGCTCGCGCTCTGAGGGGCGGCGGAGGGGCAGTTCGGGGGACACGGCAGGAGACCGCGGCCCTGCTGGGGCGGCTGTGTTGGTGCACAGAGATCCGGAGTGATCGTGGGAAGACCTGAGCGGTTACAGAGAGGACAGAGGAGCATTAATGAATATGACAGTGAGGCACGATAATCAGCTCTCAGAGAAAAGTTCACGACTAATGAAAGAACACCACCGTCGTAATTCAAATGCTTTAATGCAAAATATCATCACTGAAATTTAAGGCATATACTGGGATGTGTCTCACCTGGAATAGGGCATAAAACATGATTTAGCAGTATATAAAAAGATATAATAGTGTTTGCACTGAAAATAAGATGACAGATATTCTTATGAAATAAAATTAGATTTTTTATTAAAAATAAAATTAGATGTTAAATTTAATTTTAAATTTCATCCCCCGTTATTCTGAGATTTTAATGCTTATTTGAGGGGAAAAAACAAGCAAATGTACAAATAAATAAATATACAAAAATATTAGCTAGGGCAAAGCATACTGGGGAGAATAAATAAATAAAAATAAACAAATATTATAATCAAAACATTATTAAATAATAAAATTACAAATATTACATTTATCTACAAGTATGTTTCTTCCTGTTGTGGGAGAAAATTTTAATTATTTACTTATTAATTTTTTTATTTACATTTTTTTACTTTATTTTTTATCTTATTTTAATTTCTTTAATTTATTTTTAATTTTATTTATTTTATTTTATTCTTAATTTCTATCTTATTTTGTTTTGTTTTGTTTTGTTTTTGTTTTGTTTGGTTTTTATCCCAAGTAAGTTTATTCCTGTTTGTGGAGAAACATACTTGGAAGTATTTATTATAAATAATAAATAAAATAACAAATAAATAATATAATTTTAAATAATATTAATTTATTTTCTCCCAAGTATGTTTATTTCCTTTTTTCTGGGGAAAAACATACTTGGAAGATATAAAAAAAAAAAAAAAAAAAGAAAAGAAAGAAAGAAAGAAAGAAAGAAAGAAAGAAAGAAAGAAAGAAAGAAAGAAAGAAAGAAAGAAAGAAAGAAAGAAAGAAAGAAAGAAAGAAAGAAAGAAAGAAAGAAAGAAAGAAAGAAAGAAAGAAAGAAAGAAAGAAAGAAAAATTGATAAATAAATATATTCCCAGGACTGATTCTTCCTGTTTTGGGATAAATAAATAAATAAATAATATTTATTTATTTATTTATTTGTTTTCTCCAAAGTATGTTTCTTCCAAGCAAAAACACTTTTTTTGCACAAAAAATTAAAGATAAAACAAGCAGCAGGATTTCAGCCCTTTACCTCTTGTTCTTAATATAATAAGATAATGGTTTTGACATGATGGATGAGCTGCTAAATTATGCTGATGGGAAGGATTTCCACAAGCACATTCAGCAGGAATTAAACTGGCCAACTTCACATAAACGGTGTTAATAATTAATACACAACACGCAGCGGTCGTGTCGGTGTGCCACCTGTGCGGGAGCCCCTGGCGCTGCCCTGCGAACCCTTGCTGCCCAGACTGTCTCCTCGCGTGAGGATGGAGATGCCGCTGAAGCTGCTGGCTTTGGTGACCGGAGGTCTCAGCGTGCGGTTGGAGCTGTCCGAGTCCGTGCTGCTCCACGGACGAGGCTCCAGGCTCTTCATGTCGCTGTCGGTGCTGCTCTGGCGACTGCTGGACGCCCGACTGGAGCTCTCCCTGTTGCCCCTGCGGACGGGAGGAGAATAAGACAAACAGAGCTCTGTGAACACAGACACAAACACAAACGAGAGACACACACACACAAACATGCAGATCCATCACAGGAGCTCTACACACACTCAGTTGCAAGATATCAGACACAAACAGGATAAAAGTGCACACGTACCGACACGAACCCAAACATTAAAACTCACAAAGACAAACACACACAGACCAGGGCTGCACCGTACGGCCAAATCCACCGCACTCGCATTAAATGCAACGATACACACCTGCAATGTGGTTTGCAGTGATACTCATGCAGTGATGCAAGTTTGAAAACATCATCCGACCTTCTTAATTAGTGTGTGAGTTTTATTTACCGTGCAGCCCTATGATAGACACGAACACACACACACACACACACAGATCCATCACTGTTAA